>NW_027459604.1:0-255000 GCF_050624435.1 Tenrec ecaudatus
ATTCTGGCTACCTGCCATTGCCGCTCCTGCATGGGGTTCTCGTGTTTGGGATTCTGTCCCCTTTAGGACTCAGCCCTGGAGAAATCGCTGCTCCCAGCAAGGGTGCAGCTGGTACCCATGGGCTCGCCAAAGCTAGAGCACTTTAAAGCATCCTTGGTTTGCTTTGTGAGTGGAAATCACATGCAAAAAAAGGGGTTTAGGAGAGACCCTAGTGCCCTGGTTTTAATTTCAGGATTCCACCTGCCCATTTCCTTCACCTTACCTCCCAATTTTCTGGTCTGGCAGCAGGAGCTCTAGCTGAATGAGTCCTGTCGGGTCAACATTATTTTACTTCTCTCTTGGAGTTAATTACTTTCATTAAGTGCCCAGATGTCCTGAATTTTTAAGAACAACCCTGATCCCCTGCCTTTTTCTCTTTCCATTAAAGACCATTATTAAATACATAATGTCAATATATTTTTATCATTACCCTTGGTAAATCTTTTCCTGTCAAACCAAGCCAGTAGACCGTGCGTTTCCAAAATGGCAGCAGTGATGGATGTGGATACCCGAGCAGCACCACCGGTGGTGCGAGCAAGAACCGCTTCGAAGTAAAAAAGTGGAATGCAGTAGCCCTCTGGGTCTGGGATATTGTGATTGATAACTGTGCCATCTGTAGGAACCACATGATGGATCTCTTTAGAGAATGACAAGATAACCAGGCATTTGCCACGTCAGAAGAGTGTACTGTTATCTGGGAGTCTAAGCATGCTTTTTATTTCCACTGCCTCTCTCTCTGACTCAAAACATGGCAGGTGTGTCCATTGAACAACAGAGTGGGAATTCCAAAAGTATGATGTGTTAGTCTGGGTAGACTAGAGAAACACATCCAAGGAGACTCATATGTGTGTAAGAGAGAACTTTATATCAAAGAGCAATTGTACATTAAGAAAACATCCCAGCCCAGTCCAGATCAAGTTCATAAGTCCAATGTTACCCCATACGTCAATACTAGCCCATAAATTCCTCTTTAGATTCACACAGCCATGCAATGATGCTGAATAATGGGAGATCACAGGCCAGTGGCGGTAAGTCTTGTGGATCCAATAGTGGTGGAAGCATTAAGCGCTGGCATGGGCTCCACGTGCCTCCTCCAGCTCTGGGGCTCTGTCTCCTTCAGTGTAGCTCCATGTGGCTTGTCAGCAGTAAGATGAAGCAGAAAGAATGTGTCTGGCCTCCAGTGCACTATTTATTTCCTTCGGGCCTCTGAATGAGGTCATCAGGCTGTGACCTGGTTGACAGTATAGACTCCATCTCTTCGCAAGTTGACAGGAAGTTATGTAACTGCCACATATGGGCATTAGAAAAAATGAATTCTTCTATCAAGCTTAAATGTTTTATTATTCATTAAAAGACTTGCTAGAACCACGTCTTTGTTCCTTTGGCTTTTCAGTTTGTTGTGCTCATGCAACTGTATTATGTTCTGTGTCAAATAAAAGTCCAGTTGTGTTCTGAACAACAACAACAAAAAGAAAGCAAACCAGTGTCTCAATGTCAAAGCACCATTACCTGAACTCTTGGTATTCTCGTGTGTGTAGCAAAAGGAAAGCCACTGCTCAGACTCAAAAAAAAAAAAGTACTTGGTGCAATAGCTTATGGTCCTTCCAAACCTGAGAGTTTGAGTCTCATAATATCACATACTGGGAAGCTGACACATTTATTTGTATTTTGATCACTCGTTTGCTACTCTTGTTTCTTCCTGGCCTGTGTGGATATTATTTTTGTATTTCTTCTTCTTGGAGGTGGTAAGTTCCTAGGATGTTCATTTTCTTTTTAGTTGGCATTTAATACATATATCATTCCAAATTTCAATCACATTAAGTAGAATTGTACAATTGTTACCACAATCAGTTTCCAAGCATTCTTTTTCTATGGACTCCTTGACATCATCTCTTTTTTACCCCATATCTACCACTGTACTCCCTCCCCCCAAACTCCTTATCCTACATGCTCTCCCTCTAGGTTCATTGATCCTAGGTTTCAAGTACTGAAAAACAGAAACGCATATAACACAGCTTCAAGAAGGTGACCTCCATTGAATAACTCCTCTGAGATATACTCTAATATGAGCAAACAAAAACTGAAGAAAACAATATAAACTGAAAATTTTGGGAATCAGATCAGGTCCAGCCTGCATCAAAAGGGGTGGGTGTTGGGGGCGGGGCGGAGAACCTACTAACGAAGTTTTAACTGTTGAGGTCAGATTTATGCCTTTGGTTTTCTATCTCCTCTCTTCAAGCACCTTGTTTAGTGACCACTCTCCTCTCTTCCCTCAATTTTAGATAGGGGAGGTCTCTGGAGGCTTACTTCCTACGGAGTTCCACCAGTGGATCTTGGATTTCCACTATCTCCCATTGCCTGCTACACACAGGATTCTCGCAATTTAGGCTCTGATGCTTATCCCACCGTCAAGTTCGGATTATATGGATTCCATCCTAGGATGTTCTTCTGAGAACATTAGAAAGGCTTGTGAAAAAAGCATGTTTTTCTGGACAGCTTACTATTCTAAGGAAAATGCTGGCTGGCAGCAACTATAAAGGAAGGAATGATGTTGTGGAGCCAGCACTGAAGGAGCAAATGGAAATTCTCACAGGCAGGCGGTGCAGCAGTGGGCTGGGCTCTCGGAGCAGGATGTTGGCAGATGGTCTGTTCCGGTGGTGGGTTTGATGAGTCCAGGGAGAAATGTATTTTCTGTCACCAGCTTTCTTTTTCCCTCCCTGACAATGCCCTTCTTCTTACACACCCTGAAGGGGTCCTTGAATTAAAGAAGTCCTGTTTGTTTCATGACAGTCTTTTTGCTCTAGCTTATTTTAATATTGCCGGTAGACTTTTCTTTCTTCCCTTTTTAATGTGCACTGTTTTATTCTTGGGGTGTTTTTTTTTAGTATGTGTCCCAGTTATGAAGCCCAGAAGGGGCAGATGTATAGAGACAACAAATGATGTAATCGTTAAAGGGGATACAGGTGTGTCGAGGGGAATTGGGAAGCAAATCATGAATATGGGAGTGGGGAGATTGCACCAGAACTGATTGTGCTGATGTGTATACAACTCTTCTTTTAAACTATGACTGAACTATGAAAGTGTGTGCTAAGTGAATTATATCTCAATAAAACTATTGTGGGGGGGAGCCAGTTGCTGTCTATTGGATTGGGAGTCACGGTGGCCCACGGGTGTCAGACTGGACTGCGGTCCACAGGATCTCCGGTGGCAGGGGTTTCTGTTTGCATAGTCACTAAACTTTTCTTCTGAAACTCCTCTGGGTGGACTCAAATCTCCAGCCTTTTGGTAAATAGCCACGCACATAAATGATTTGTACCACCAAGGGATCCCTGTCTGGATACTAGAAAAAATCGATGCTTCCCCACTCACACAAACCCACTTTAGAGCCCTTCGTAGGGAGTCAGACGTGTTCTATCACGCACCCTTTGGGCAGCGCTTTACTCGTGGTCTCTCTCTCGGAAGGTATGGTTCTCCTGTCTACTTCTCCTTGAAGGGAGCTACTGACTTGGAAACTTTTCTCTCTTGCTTGGTATTTCCTATAAGCTGTAGTCACATTTCCTTAGAATTTCCCAAGCCATTCCTTATTGATACCTGTCATCCAATCATGCTTATTAACAATATCTTTTTACTTCAAAAGTCTCTTGTGGTATGATAGGTTATATCACCACCACACACACTGTCGGAAGCCCTGGATGTCACACGCACTCACTGCCATCGAGTGGATTTCAACTCATAGTGGCCCCATAAGACAGAGGAGAACGGCCCCTGTGGGTTTCCGAGAATGGAGTCGAAAGCCCCATCTTTGTCCTGTGTAGTTGTGCAAGTGTTTCTTACTGCTGTTTGCAGTCCAATTCATAACTCACCACACCAGCATAGTGCCATGCCTAATACGTTCACACATGAGAACTCGAACGTAACACCTTACTCCTATCTGCTGTGGTATCACTATTCTACCAGCAGTCAGATTTAACCAGCTTCCTGCTCTGCATAACCCCAAGGTCAATGTCCGCAGAAAACAAGTGAGGTGGCGCATGACCCTATGAAGCAAGACTTCTGTGTAGGGAGACAAAAGACACATGTGCACCGAAATATGCATCTGGTTTTGTTGCCCCGTCCCTACCTCATGAAAGTCTCTTTGCCTTCTCTTCAACTGGCTCTGCTCTGAAGCCATGGCCTGTTCGATCAGGCTTCCATGCCACCCCAGTCCCCATTTCTTTTTCCTAGCTTCCACTTTCAATTTTCATGAGAATTCAGCATCAATTTCTTCTCTGGCTGAGAGGTCCCAGCTACTCTTTGTAGATATAGAGAAGAAAGGATTTCAAAAGGAAGCAGAGAGCTGTTAAAAGCCTCTTTCTGTCCCAGACTCACCAGACATGCTCTGAATTTCAGAGGTACCTGCCTGCCTGTATCCTGGCCCCACATCCACAGATCCCACGCACCACTCTCTCTTCCTCTGTTGGTGGCTAAGATGTACTCCGAGGACATTTAGGTTTGGAAGATGATCTTCAGCTTCCAGAGCCCTAGATTGTTAGACTACTGGAGAACCTACTGTTTGCATAAAAAGTTAGGGCTTCAGGTTTAGAGGGTTTGGGGGTGTTTTTTTTCCCCCCTCAGCCTTTTATTGCATAAACAAAAGCAAAAACAGACTCTGAAAACTTCAAGCAGTGCATAAAGTTGAGCCACTATTACTAGCCTTCAGACCCAATTCACACCTAACAGAGAAGCAGCTTCTTGTGTTCTTTTTAATGCTTTCTGTTGGGTAAAAATGTTCATCCATGATAACGTAGACACATTCAAATCTCAGAGAGCTCATTTAAAGGGCTCCTCACCAAATTTCCCTCTTCCTTTCTCTCTCTCTCACAAGCTGTCCTACCGAAGCATGTGAGTGGTCCTAAGTGGTATGGTCGTCGGACCCAGCCTGAGTTGTGCTCACTGGAGACTGAAGTCAGGCATGCAGCAGATAAGCAAGGACAGAGCAGCCTGAGCAGCCAGCTCCACCGAGCAACATCTCTGCAAAGTGTGGAGGTGGGTCAGAATTTCCTTCTCCAACTTGAGTGCCTAATATCAGGTAAATATCTTAGTTCACATGGTTGTGA
Source organism: Tenrec ecaudatus (assembly GCF_050624435.1). NCBI lineage: Eukaryota > Metazoa > Chordata > Mammalia > Afrosoricida > Tenrecidae > Tenrec > Tenrec ecaudatus. Next base: position 5,136 of record NW_027459604.1, read on the forward strand.
GAGAATGTAAGCAGAGAGAGTCTCATTCCCTGGAATTTTAAGTAGACAGGTGCTAGGGTTACCATTGGGGAATAAGATCTCATTTTAAATAAGATCTGGGTCTAGTTGTCTCCATGTGACCCTGGACAAAGAGTGCTCTCCTTCAGACATTGCAACAGCAGAAATGTTTTCATTTGTTTCTCACTCCTTTCTGACGCTAGTACTGTAGTGCTTCGAAACTGTAAGACAGGAAATACTTACTACTCCCCTGCCGCTTTGGGCGCTAGCTTCAGCTCCCTTCTCCCAGTTCATTAAGTTACTCACTTCAAGTACCTGGAGTGAATCCCAGACACCTGCTAAGGGCCAGGTCCTCACTGTACTCCATGTCAAGAAGCATATTCATGATGATGCATCACATGTCCTAAGTAAATCACATACTTGTTAGATCTGTATTCAAGGATTCCAGAATGTTACTGGTTCCTCCTTTATGTGCTGTCAGATTGAAAGACGAGACCATATCAAGAACCTATCTTTAGTAAGGTAACTTGGAGTCCTGAATTGATTTTAATCTTAAACATTTGTAAGGCAGGGGGAAACAAATAAGCACACGTTTAAATCCTAAATTTTCTTTCATGGATGCATGTGCTATGTTGGGCTACACCATAAACCCAGGACATTTGCTTTCTGTTCTCTTTACATTTGGATCTGAAGTATGGTGTGGGTTGAATTATCATTTCCTGGGCTAATGAGACTCTGTCTTCATCGGGGCTCTTCTGATTTTTGAGGCCTTTTTGGTACTCAAAACTGGGTATGGAAAGGGTATTTTTAGTTTTTCAGTGAGTGGAAGGCATTAGGGAAGTGGGACTGAATTTACTGGTGTTGCTCTGACTTGTCATTTAAATTCAAGGGTGTGAGAGCATTGGAGGGTCGGCCCTAGACCTCTGGTAGACAAGACACCTAAGCACTGTAGACCTCAGTTACCCCAGAGAGACAGTGGACAGGGTGTGAGCTGAAGGCGCTACCTTGTCCCTTTGTCGCATGCTGGACTCCATCGGTAGCACGATGCTTCTTTCTTTCATCGCTTCCGTAGACTCTTCCTGTTGTCTGCTCTCAGCTTTCAGTCCTCAAGATTGCTCCTGCTTAGAATGCTGAGTCTTGGTCCAACCCAAACCCAAACCCACTACCATTTAACCTACTTGGGTTCTTAGCAACCCCATCGTCCTTAGTAGAACAGCTTCAAAGGGTCTCCAAGGCTGGTGCGTTCAAACCAACTGACTTCCAGTTAGTAGCCTTGTGCTCAAGCACTATGTCACCAGGACTCCACCGATTCCATATGTGGGTATTCACTTGGTCACTACATACACCATAAGATTTTGGCAGAATCAGATGCTTCTGGGTGTCCTCGTCTTTTCTCTTGGTGTAAGGTAACCAAGACAGTTGACTGCATGTGCCCACTTAAAGTGCTGATGACTTAGGGGGTAGGAACACCAAGTATGATTTCACAAAGTACGACATGCTCCCTATTGCCACTTCTGGCATTCTCACTTTCAATAAGGAATTTATGATCCACGTGCTGCTGGTGTACAGATAGCATGTCCACTTCAGTTACACAAAAGAGCTTTCCAGTGCTACATGTTTGTTTGGTGTTCTGCAACTGCTTTTGATATTCTCCAAGGGATTTATGTATCCTTTCCATTTTTCCACAGAGTTTCAAGTCAGATGAAGAACCTGATGGTGCCAAAGAGCCTCAGAATGAGTTATTTGAGGCACAAGGTAAAACCATGACCTCATGCTTGGTACTTTGAAAGATCCAGGACCTGGATTGTCAGCAGTGTTGCTGTGACAAGAATAGTTTCCTGGAGAGTGCAGTGTGGGTAATCTCCCTGGACAGCCTGTTCTCCGGATATGCTTATATAGAGAGCGTTTCATCAAGAAAATAGCTCACACAGATGTAGAAGAAGGCAAATTCCAAGTTGAGCAAGTTCTAGGCCCATGATGCTGATGTTAGGGTGCAGGGTTATCATGACTGTCATAGCTTTGGGAGTTGATGGGCCCAAAAGGAGCTGAAAGACAAAGGTCTATGGCTACAGAGGGAAATGAATTCAAGGTTGGCAGATCAAGCCTGTGGCTAAAGAGACGAATAAGTCCAAGCTTGGTAAGTCAGGTGACAAGCTACTGATAACTCCCAAGGACAGCAAGCAATACAGGAGACCACTGACTCAAGTCTTAACCTGTGTACAACTGAATCTGGGCTAACCCCATTTACATATTTATTATTTTAAAATAGTTTTATTGGAAGATACAAGGAGTTACCAAAAATGGATTTTTTTCAAAGTTATGTATTTAAATTTTTTTACAAAACAACCATGTCACCGTCAAAGTACTCTCCATTACACTTCATACATTTGTCACACCTGTGATTCCATTCTTGGAAACATTTTTCAAACTCATCTGTTTGGAAGGCTGACAGTACCTCTCCAATTTTTTTCTTCATCTCTGCTTTTGTCTTCAAATCTCTGTTCTTTCATTTCCCTCTTCATTCAAAGAAACAAAAAGAAGTCACACAAAGTGAGGTCAGGTGAATAAGGTGTGTGGGGCAAAAGAGGCATGCTGGTTTTTACCAAAAACTGGCACACTGAGATGGCTGTGTGAGCAGGGGCATTGTCGTGGTGGCAGAACCAGTCCCCTGTCTGCCACAAATCAGACCATTTTCATCACACACTATTATGCAATCTTTTCGGATCCTCTAAATAGAAAGCTTGATTAACAGTCTTGCCTGGTGGAGCAAACTCCAAATGCATGATGAGTTGACGTTTTCGTTCATTCAGGAAGTTGACAAACATCCAGAATGAGGTTTGTCATCAATCAATATTTTACCTTTTTTGAAATGAGAAAAACACTTGAGTTTTTTCCCATAGCACTGCCCTTGTAAGCTGTTTTCAACATCACAACAGTTTCTGCAGTGTTTTTCCTTGAGTAGGAAACAAAATTTCACCACTGCACACTGTTTTCTTAAATTGGCCATCTCAAAAAGCAAGGTTTCAAGCAAAACTGCTTTTATGAAAAAATTCACCGTGACCAGAGAAAACCTTCCCAGTGCCACGGGGTGCACTAACTCAGAGCAAGTTGCTCGATGCATACTTAGCAGGAAACATGGGTACTATGAAAGCTCCACTCTGCCCCGCGCAATTCTGGTCTGGGGTTGGTGGTGGGGGGGGGTACTCCCTCATATTTCACCTATCATACAATTCAATTGTTCTATCCTATTAAGAACGTTTCTGCAGTTATCACCACAATGAATTTCAGCGCATTTTCTCATGAACTCGTTGTTAGTTCCTAATTTTCCACCAATCACTCCTACCATGCTCTACACAATTATCAAGCCGGTTACTACCTCTGTGAATCTACATAGCCTGGACTTTACATACAGAAAATCATTGAAAAGACAAACTGGAAAACAATGATTAGAACACAGAGAAAAACTTCATAGGAAAAAAAGCAAAATATTAAAAACTGAAACAACTTTAAAATGAGTCAAAAGGGAGATCAAATAGCAAGATATTAAAATGTAACCTAAGTACAACGGACTTAATCAACTTTGCAGTGTTCTGTCTCTAACAAGGCTCTTAATATCCCAGGACTTTGGTCCAAGAAGATTCCCCAGAGGCTTAATCCATCCAAGCGACCCTGCAATTGGATTTTTGGCTTTCACTGTCTTCCATAGCCTTCTGTAAACCACATGTCCAGAATTCAAGCTCTGATACTATTTTCTCCTGAGATTTGGATGTTATTTACAATCCTTGGATTATAAAGGCAGGTGTGTTTCCTCATGTGGGCTTAGTTGATGCTTCACTCACATAGCTACCTGTTTGAAGACGAGCTTTTAAAACCTCAGCCACTATTCTGTCTGATAGTCGGGCACCAACTGGTTTTTTTATCACATGCTGTTACAGCCCTCATATTAGCAGTGACCTCTTCATGAGGGCAAGCATTGAGCGGGGCCAGGCTAGGATGCATTGGGCTACAATTAAGTGCGAACCCCAAATCCATTCATATATCTATAGTTTATATGTCTCTGGTTAACTTCAGAGATTATTATGATTTTATGATAGAGAACTTTATAAATCATCCCCCTAGGGCATAAGGTAATGTCTTTTATTTAGCCAATTATATAGCATTTTAAAATGCTGAAGAAAAATTATTTAAGTATAGATAGGCTTCAGACTGTAAAATATGAATTAATGACATGTACATAACAAGACACTATTTATAAACAAGCAGTGGGATCAGTGATAAGACAAAATTTGCAGTAATTCACAGAAGCAGAATCATCCCTATCAGATGAATACATTTCATAAGAAAAAAGAAGGGCATTAAGTAGTAAATATATGGTAATCCCGGGCCACATTGAATGGGCATCATTAATAGAGCACCCTGAGAGCAAGAGAGCTGAACCACAGTCCAAAGACCACCAATTCCATAACCTTGGGATAGCAGTCATCTGCTTCTTCTCACACTAAGTCATATAAATATTAAGTCCAAGAAAGTCTGTCTGTTCCTTAAAACGGCTACAGGTGAGTGTGAACAGTTCGAGCAGTAGGACAGATGTGTGCCTTGAAAACACAGTTCAAGGTCCCAGTAGTCTACAGCGCATAGCCTGGTTCACCAAGGTCTGGATGGAAACTAGATGAATAGAAACCAAGTAGGAACATAATACCGGGCATTTTCTCCCATTGGATTCTTTACGAGTATTGTTCATTGTTTTTCTCCAGCCAGTTTAACCATTGATAGAAATGTAGTCGCCTTCTTCAAGACATACATTCCCCTGACCCCACCTCCCATCTTTTTTCTGTAACTGCCCTCAGGATTCTATCCTTTTTTTTCAAATTGGAGAATTTGGCTCTGATATTTCATGGTGGTTTTCTTTTAGCTTCTATCTCATTTTGGTTTTCTTAACTTTTTGAATAATTATGTACTCCTGTGTTGTTGGTCAAATTTTCTTTTATAGTTTGTCAAAACTATTTTCTTTGTATGTATTTTTGTTACTTCCTTTTCAGGGTTTTTAATGAGACATAGATTATTTCTCTTGATTCTTTTGTTGTTTTTTGGTGGTGGTTTTTCTTGTCAGTTATAGTCAGAGTGATCGTCTTTGAGCTCACTGATTTGATTTTCCTTTTCAGAAGGAAAATCTATACCTCAAGTCATTTACTGTGTTGCCTAATTCTGTTATCTCATTGTTTATATTCTTAGATTCCCTTTGATTTAAGATTTCTTCTATTGTTTTCCTGAGTATTCCCTACATGTCTAAATCATTCTTCGGAATCCTGTTTCTTATAGTTTCAGGGCCTCTTTTTCAGAATTCTCTATTGGATCTGGGCAATTTCCATTTGTTTACATTTGTTTTTCTTGATGTTTTGGGTTTTCTGTGGTTGATTGCTGTTTCCTCAGAATCCTAGTAGTAGTGCCAGTGATATGAACACTTAGTTGGCTTTGTCTAGTGATGTGGGAGAGGTCTAATAGAAGGTGGAAAATATGGTGAAATGAAGGAAAGGGGAGAGAGATGAGTAAGTGGTGAAAGTGTGGGGGAAGATACAATATTGTTTTTAGCTTACCATTTTCCTAGACAGTTTAAATGGCGTCTTCTTGGCATTTGGTTTTTCCTACCATTTTAGCCTTATTCCCCACCTCAGGGACCCAATGTGGATGTTCTGCTAGCTGCTGAGTATTCCAGTTATGTAAATCTGACTTACACAAAATGGATTCTGGAACTGGTTCATTTGCTACAGGGTGGGTTTGGAGAGCCACCAGCCCACCTGAAGATGAACTTGAAGTAAGAGACTCCGTTACAATATTGACCTCCATGTGCCCCCACACCAAATGGTGGGTCACAGTGATGTTTTAGGCCTTCTAGAATTGGTCTCAGTTAGAGCCAGTGTCCAATAATCCCTAAAAAAATCTAATTATTTCTTTTCCCACAGTGAACACTCACTCTTGTAAAATGCTGATGATCCATTTGAGGAAGGCTGACAAAAAAATAACAGAAAATTTTGTCATTATAGTGGGGGTCCTTCCACAGGGAAACATAGCCCCTGCTCTTTTTAATGGGTTATGGGTCTGTAAACTATCTCACCTCAGGGAATGATTGAACAATTATGACTCTTCTAATCATTTGAGTTTCACTGCTGTTCACTTGACCCAGATTTTTTTTTCTGCTTAGACAGATCAAGTAAATATTCATTAGGTTTCCTATGTTTTTCACTCCCAAGGACTTCCTGCCTGAGTAGACAATACCATGAGTCCATGACAGTCAAGCTGTTCTGATTCCCACTTTGACTCAGCTGTCCATTACAGTAGCCACATCCACCTGTCTCTGTCAATTAAGTGCTGCCATTTGGCCCCTACTTCCCTGCAACCCAATCAGCCCAAGTGTAGTTAGGTGTCACTATTCCAATAAGTCCATTTCCACAGTGAAATGTGACTTACATAAAATAGCAATCTTCAGAGATGCTGGGACTACATTTGCAATTGGGCTCCCTCCTCTTGCAGTAAAGGTGTGAGTTCTACTCCATGTGCGTCTGTAGACCCATCCTGATTAATCCATTATAGCATGCCCAACTCCTTAATCTTGTGGATACCTTCTGCTACAATATACTTTGACTGGACTTGTCATTGAGCATGATTTATTTATGCCATCATACAACCCACGAATCAGCTTCACTGAATCAACCAAAAAGTGTCTTAGATTGAAACATTAAATTTATATTCTGCACTTAGTGGGCCCATATCAGTAAACTAAGACTGATCCAACTTTATGTTCTACACACCATTATTAGCCATTCTTATATCTATATTCTCTACGTTTCTGGAAATTCTTTTGGAGTATAGTGTACCTCTGCCTGGGTCACCATGTATATGTCATCTTTTAGAGCTTGCTGGAACATAAGTCTAGTCTTAGGTCTAGAAGCAATAATGGGTGGTGAATTCATTAACTGGAAACATTTATCAGTATCTTTTAAAGCATCTCCTCAAGCAAGGCTCCAGTAAATGCCCAGGATTCATATCAGCATGCACTATTGAGTTAATCTTTTCATGTGGTGGGAAGGGATAATAGTTTTTTTTACTGATCATGAATTAAGATGGAGCAATCTCTTCAGATGGAAACAATCTGCTCTTAGCTAAAGTAACATTATGGAAATTGGGGGCTCAATCCACCCGTCTTCTTAATTATCTGCCTGTATCTCCCCATCCCAAGGCGTAAGAGTCCGTTTTGTTCCCAATCAATATTCTCAATTTAACAGCATTTGAGGTTGAGAATTGAGTTGGTACTATAATTCATCATTCTTAGGATATTACTCTTGAGTTTATTTTTTCAGTAATATCACCTCTGTTACCACAAAAAGAAAACCTTTTTTTTAAAGAATAAATGTAAACTTTGAAGTCTTTTATGCATTTTTTGATCTTTGACTCTGAAGTCCTGAGTTCGTGTCTTTCCTTCTACCAATTTATCTTTTGTAAGTAGGATAAATAATCAGCTTCTCCATACTGCTTACCCCGAAACAATTGCAGAAGAATATCAAACATGCTATCACTTAGAGCATCAATTTCCACCAATTCCTGATGTGCGGGTGGTGATACACTGCGTGCATCGAGTAGTGACTGTCAGACAGGGTAGAACTGCCCTCTGTGGATTTCTGAGACTAGTTATGGGAGTAGAAAGCTTCATCTTTCTCTTCCTGGTGGTTTTGAACTGCTGACACTGAGGTGAGCCCAATGCGTAACCACTACAGCACACCGCACACCACGATTTCACAGTGCCCTTTATACGCATGGGGGCAGTTATTAGTACCTTCAAACCTGATCAGACTTGGGAACCAATTGAGAAAATTGATCTGTACAACTTTGTTTCTCTAGAATCACTCTTGGAACCAAATGTTTTACACCGGGTTCTCCAGAGAAGCAAAAATTGTGGTGTGTGTTTGTGTGTGTGTGTGTGTGTGTGTGTGTGTGTGTGTGTGTGTGTGTGTGTGTGTACTGCTATACTGAACCCAGATCTGGATTCTCTCCTCTGGAACACCAGTTTCCTGTGAGCTCTTTTCCTATAGTTACACCAGAGTAGGGTTTTTGTGCTTGGTGAAGTATAGGGTAAACAGAAAAGATGACTCGCATTGAGATTAATTGACACAGTGGCTGTAAAATGAGTTTTAGGATGGTGCAGGACCAGGCAGTGTTTCCTTATGTTGTACAAAGTGTCACTATGAGTCAAAACTGACTTGATGACATTTAGCAATGTAATCTATATGTGTTTTTTATTTATTTTCTTTTTTAATGTCAGTGATTGTTTATTTATTTACTTATTTGTTTTAAAAGATCATTTTATTAGGGGCTCACACAACTCCAATCACAATCCATACATACATCAATTGTGTAAAGCACATTTGTACATTCAATGCCCTCATCATTCTCAAAACATTTGCTCTCCACCCAAGCCCCTGGCATCAGGTCCTCATTTTTAACCCTCTCTCCCCCCTCCCCCCTCCCTCATGAACCTTTGATAATTTATAAGTTATTATTTTCTCATATCTTGGTCTGTCCCACATCTCCCTACCCCCACTTTTCTGTTGTATGTCCCCCAGGGAGGAGGTCACATGTAGATCCTTGAAATCAGTTCCCCCTTTCTAACCCACTCTCTCTCTATGCTCCCAGCAGCGCCACTCACACCACTGGTCCTGAGGGGATCATCTGCCCTGGATTCCATGTGTTTCCAGTTCCCATCTGTACCAGTGTACCTCCTCTGGTCTAGTCAGGCTTGCAAGGTAGGATTCAGATCTTGACAGTGGGGTGGGGGGAGGAAGCATTTAGGAACTAGAGGAAAGTTGTATTTTTTCACGTTGCTACATCGCACCCTGACTGTTTCGTCTCCTCCCCAAGACCCTTCTGTAAGGGTATGTCCAGTGACCTACAAATGGGCTTTGGGTCTCCACTCCGCACTCCCCTGCTCATTCACTATGGTAAGATTTTTGTTCTGATAATGCCTTAAACCTGATCCCTTGAAACTTTGTAATCGCACAGGCTGGTGTGCTTCTTCCATGTGGGCTTTATTGCTTCTGAACCAGATGGCCGCTTGTTTACCTTCAAACCTTTTAGACCCCAGATGCTATATTTTTTGATAGCCAGACACCATCAGCTTTCTTCACCACATTTGGTTGTTCACCCTTTTTGTCTTCAACGGTTGTGTCGGGAAGGTGAGCATCATAAAATGCCAATTTAAAAGAAGAAAGTATTCTTACATTGAGGGAGTACTTGAGTGGAGTCCCAATGTCCTTCTACTACCTTAATACTAAACCTATAAATACATGCACATAGATCTCATGTACAAATATATTTGCATATGTACATGTCTTTATCTAGACCTCTATGAAAACCCTTTGCCTCCCAGCTCTTTCCTCTATTTCCTTTGACTTCCCTCCTGTCCCACTCTCATGCTCAGTCCCCACCAGTGTTTCGGCAATTCCTCTTAGTCACATTACCCTTGATCATGCCCAACCAGGCCTCCTACACCCTCCTCACCAGCAATTTGGATCCCTTGTTGTTCCCTTGTCCCTGGGTTTGTTAACACCACTTCCTTACCTCCCCCTCTCCCATGTCCCACGGAACTATTGGTCCCGTTGTTTTCTCCTATTGTTCATCCAGCCTATCTTATTTAGACAGACCTGTGGAGATAATAACATGCACAAAAACAAGACAGAGCAAAACCAAGCAACAATATACAACAAAATAACAACATACTAATGAGAAAAAACAAAACACAACAAGAAAGAAAACTTGTAATTAGTTCAAGGATTGTTTGTTGGTCTTTAAAAGTGTTTTCCAGTCCAGTCTGTTGGGGCATCATGCCCTGGCCCCAAAGTCTACCTTCAGCATTCACTGGGGACCTCGCCGCTCTATTCCCTTGCTGTTCTGTTACACCCCTTAATTATTTTGCCTTGATGTGGTGGGATCCGATTGGGTGCAATACCCACACTGTGTCTCTGGTGTTGTCCTCTGTAGAGATATGGGTCAGTGAGGGACGTCATGTCTCATAGTGGGGCTGGCCATGTGATCCTCTCTGTCGACTGACTGCTCTAATTGGGAATATCAACCTCATGGCCTGGTGGTCCATGATGTGCTCTACTCTCTCCTCCTCCCCCTTCATATGCTCCCATATGCTCTGATCAGATATGTCCCTTTTCCAGAGCTGTAGATTCAGTGCTGTCCGTTGAAATAAATTCTTCTGAGGGGAGGGGCAGGTGTCCATTTGGTTGGTGTTGGGGCCAGCCCCCCAGACCTCTCCACTGATTCACTACTCCGCACCGGCATGTTGCATTCACATCTTAGAGCACCGGGTTGAAATCTGGTCCCTCTTTCCCTATGGAGACAAAAATAGTACCCTCCCATTGGGTGGGTTAGTGTCCTGTGCCCCCGCTACCCTTTTCTTTATTATTATTTTTTTTCTTACCCCACCTCCGTTTTAGTTGTGTACCATGTGTACCCCTGTGTTTGGTCTGGTCCCTGCCATATTATGTGGTCCTTGCCCCAGGAATGTTTGTATACCGTAGCTTTTTCCCTATGCCTCTTTTGCCTTTTTTTTTAAAGATTACCTCAGCAGCCTTTGAAGTCTTTCCATATTTAAGTCAGTGCTATCTGAGGTCTGTTTTCTTTTTGCCCTCTGGGTGAGGTTGTTCTATGTGGTGGGCTCTTATTTATGCTTGGTGGGTGTTGTTCTTCTGCCCATACTGGGTTTGCAAGGATCTTTTGTAGGCTGGATTTCTTCTAACATATTCTTTGAGTTTTTCCTTGTCTGGGAAGACTCTTACTTCTCCATCTATATTGATAGATAATTTGACTGGGTAAGGTATTCTTGAGTTTGCATTGTTTTCCTTCAATTTTGGGAATATGTTATTCCACTCTCTCCTCTTCTTCATAGATTCTGCTGATAGGTCTGAGCATATTCTTATTTGGGAACCTTTGTATGTGATTGCTTGCTTGTTTTTCCCTAGCCGCACTCATGATTTTCTCCTTTTCCTCTAAATTGCATAATTTAATTCTTTTGTGCCTTGGTGACTTCTTCTTGTGATACAGTCTTGCTGGGGTTCTTTCAGCCTCCTAAATGGTTGCCTGGTTCTCATTCACTAAGCTGGGGAAGCTTTCCTCCAAGAATTCTCTCACTATTGTTGCATATGACTTCTTTGTTGTCTTCCTCCGGTAAGCCAATAGTTCTCATGTTGTTCCGCTTCATAACATCAGACATCACTCTTAAGTTTTCTTCAACTTCTCTGATGATCTTATTAGATTTTTGTTTGCATTTGTTAAAGTCTGCCTGGCTGCCCTCCAAGTCACTGATGCAGTTCTCTGATTCCTCCAGTCGATTCTTGAGTTACGTGAGTCTGCTACTGGTTTTTGTTATCTCCTCCCTAAGTTCCTGTATTTCTCTTTTATTTATGGCTTTTACCTCTTCTATCATTTCATCCTTTTTCTGTATTGTTGCCCCATATCCTCTATGAATCCAAGTAGCATTCTGAAAATTCCTTTCTGTGACTGTTCAATGTCTCCTTCCTCTATGCATGTCATTATGTTCAGGCCATCTTCAGGCATTGCCTTTTGTTTTTCCCGTTGTTTCGTTGAGGTCGTTTGGGCTGATGGCTGTTTGCCTTGTGTTGGTTTAGATGAGCCAGGTGCCATTTTCCTGTGAGTTGTATAGCACTGGCTCTCTCTGGGAGACTTGCAGGAGAACTTCTTCGAACTGCCTATAGCTTATTTCACTATGGAATTAACCTACCACTTTATCCTCCTATAGCTTCCCTCTCAGGGAAGTGACCCAGAAGGCTGGTGGGTTGCCTGCTTTGGTGTTGCTGAGGTTGGGCAGAGGTTCCTACAACAGCTTGAAAGGTTGAGGAGTGTTGGCTGAGCTACCTTAGGACTCCAGGCACACATGTAGGAATTCCCCTGTTAGATGTTTTAGCAGAGTATCCCCTGGTGGAGGTTGGCAGGCCCTTTCCCAGCCTCCCTAGCTACACAGGGTGGAGTTCACCTAGCTGGGTGTGGCCCAGGCATACATGCCCTAGGCTAAGGGGAGTGGTCTGGAGAGACCAAGAAAGAGAAAGAGGAGGGAAAAAAATCAAGCCCGCTGAGCCTGTGGGGGGCAGGGGAGGGGAGGATATAGTGAAGACATGGAAACAAAGTAACAAATGTAGCTGAGTCCCGATCCCCCGCCAGTGGAGCTGCAAGGGTTTAGTCCCTGCTCTGAGGCGGCAGCAGCAAGCTGTGGCTGTGTTGAGAAAAGGCCCCTGTGCAGCCCTCCAAGACTGAGGGGGCACAGAGAGGAGCTGCAAGGGTCCAGTCCTTGCCCCGAGGTGGGTGGTGGCAAACTGTGGCTGTGTTGAGACCAAGCCGCTGTACAGGCTCCAAATGGTCCCAGGCTCCAGCAGAGACAGTGGCAGGGCCAAGGTCAAATCCAGCCGTCCTCCACTGAGGTAAGCCAAAAGCCCCCAGCCCCTCAAAACCATGTGGGTCTGAGCCTACTTATCATTATGATGCTCCTCCTGCATTCCAGCAGTGTTGAAATTCCCTCTAAGCAACTCTCCTGGGCTGAAATCTGCAGAGTTCCTCTGGTATGTATTACTCCATCGCCATCTTGCCGGAAATCTCTGTTGTTGCTTTTTTTTTTTAATCTCCCCCCCTCCCCAATCTTCTCTTAGGAGCTAATACAGACATCATACCATTTCATAGTTCAATCTCATTAAACAGCATTGTGGTATTGTGACCAAAATCCACTTCAGAGTCTTTTCTTCCTCCTTGATATCAGTTCCCCCTACTAATGCACCCCACCCACCACTTCCCCCACTGCACCCCCAGGAACCCTTATTCTAATTGTTGTTTCTCTAGCTTCATTTATCCTGTGTTTCATATACCAAAAAACATTGAAAAACACATAAAAAGCGCCAAGAAGGCTACCCACAATGACAAAATACAACAGATATAAAACCCAATATTAAAAAAAACCACAGAAAATATTAAAAACCAAATCAAGGTCAAATGTATCAAGTGGCAAAGTTTTAACCAATCAGGTCAGGTTTATCATTTTAATCTACAACAGTCATCTCTCCAATATTCTCTGTCTGATAACCAGCTTATTCTCATCTCTCAATTATGGTCAGAAGGAAATCACCAAAGGCTTATTTCCTATGTAGATCCTGCAAATATATTTTGGCCTTCTGATGTCATCCATTGCCTTCTACACACCAGAATCTCACAATATAAGCTCTGATAGTATTCCATCCTTAATATCTGGATTATATAATTTATAATCCTTAGGTCATAGATGTTGGTGTGCTTCTTCCATGTGGGCTTAGTTGACATATCACTTAAATTGCTGCTTATTTGAAAACAACCCTTTAAGAACCAGATGATGATAGCCTGGCACTATCTAATTTCTTCCCTGCACTTTGCTATGCAACCGTATCTTCTGTGTTTCATTTGTGAAGGTGAGTAATGAGTAGGGCCATGTCATCAGAAATAATTGTTCTTAGCCTGGAGCTAAAATTAAGTGCGAGCCCCAAATCCATTCCCAGATCTATGTTTTTAATTTGCCTCTGGCTCACCTTAGAGATATCCTTGTTAGTTTATGGTAGCAAATGATATCAATCTTCTCCATGTATCATAGGACCTTTTGTTTATAGTGTCATTAATTAAGCTATGGTACTAATTTTTTGAACACTAGTGAGAAAGGGAGATTAAATAAGGGTAGGCTAACTATATCTCAATATCTAGATTATTCATTTTTATAGAATAAATCCTTACCTGACTGGATGCTATTTACTTAAAGAAGTAGAGTTGGTTATCAGGCAAAACTTGCAATAATATTCACTGATAATGCCATTCAGGTCTGCCAGAATAAAACATATCTTAATACAGCAAGTAAGGCATTAAAGTATTAAGTCAATGTTGGTCTACCTACTGAGCTAGGTGTTTATATAAATGCATGTATGTGATCATGAGGTGTCAATAGGATCAGGTATCAGGCATCAAAGAACAAAATATCATATTGTGAATGAGGAGGAGGAGTGAGGAGGACACAAAGCCCATATGTAGGCAACTGAACATCCCCTTACAGAATGGCCACAGGGAGGAGATGAGTCAGTCAGGGTGCAGTATAGCAATGATGAAACATGCAACTTTCCTCTAGTTCTTTAGGCTTCCCTCCCCCACCCCCATCATGATCCCTTGTACAAATCCAGCTAGACCAGAGGATGTACACTGGTACAGATAGAAACTGGAAACACTGGGAATCTAGGACAGATGAACTCCACAGGACCAATAATGAGAGTAGTGATACCAGGAGGGTAAGTGGAAGGTAGGGTAGAAAGGGGGAACTGATCTCAAGGTACATATAACCCCGTCCCTGGGGAGTGAACAACAGAAAAGTGGGTGGAAGAGACATTGGACAGTGTAACACATGACAAAATAATAATAATTTATAAATTATTAAGAGTTCTTGAGGGAGGATGGGTGGGGAGGGAGGGGACAAAATAAGCTGACACCAAGGGCTCAAGTAGAAAGCAAATGCTTTGAGAATAATGATGGCAACAAATGTATAAATGTGCATGACACAATGGATGCATGACACAATGGATTGTGATAAGAGTTGTACGAACCCCCAGTAAAATTATTTTTAAAAATTAAAATAAATGCAAGTATTTGATTGTATGTGTGTAATAAAACACATAGACACAAGTATGGATATTTCTTATATATAACCCAATAACTCATTATTAAGATTTGGGGTTTTCAGGGACAAGGGAATAACACATGATCTAAAATCGATGGTAAGGAGGCTGTAGAATGCCTGGTGGGTTGATCAAGTGCAATGTAGTCAAGAAGAATTACTGAAAGCCAAATGAAGGTCAAACATGATAGTGGGACAAGAGGAAAGTAAAAGGAAATAGAGGAAATAACTGAGGCAAAAGATATTTTAGATGCATAAATACAGGCATGTACATGTGTAAATATATTTATATATAACAATAGGGACATAGATCTATGTGCATATATTTATATGTTAAATAATAAGGTAGCAGACGGACATTACTCAACATGGCTCAAGTCCTCCCTCAATGCAAGAACACTTTGTTCTAATAACCTGGCATTCTGTGATGCTCAGCATCCCGACAACAATCGCTGAAGACAAAATGGGTGCATATGCTAATGTGGTGAAGAAAGCTGATGGTGCCCAGCTATTAAAATATATTAGTGCCTAGAGTCTTAAAGACTTGAAGATAAAAAAGCGGCCATCTAGCTGGGAAGCGAAAAAAGTCCACATGGAAGAAGCACACCAGCCTGTGTGATCATGAGATGTAGACAGTATCAGGTATCCAGCATCAGAAAGGCCCAAACAAACAATCATATTGATTCAAACACTGGGGTAGGGATGGGAGACCCAAAGCCCATCTGTAGACAATTGGACATTCCCTCACCATAGATTCACAAGGAAGGAACAAGCCAGCAAGGGTGCAGTATAGCACTGATAAAACATGCAACATTCCTGTAGTTCTTTAATGCTTCCCTCCCCCAGCCCCACTATCATGACCCCAGTTCTACCTACAAATCTGGCTAGAACAATAATGAGAGTAGCGATACCAGGAGGGTTGGGGACAGTAGAGGGAGAAAGGGGGAACTGATCCAAATGATCAATGTAAACACACACACACACACACACCCTAGGGTGAGGAACAACAGAAATTAGTGAAGGGAGACAGCAGACAGTGTAAGATATGAAAATAGCAATAATTTATCATTTGTCAAGGGTTTATGAGGATAGGAGGGTGGAAGAGGGAGGGGGAAAAAAAGGAGGATCTGATACCGAGGGCTCAAGTAGAAAGAAACTGTTTTGAAAAGGATGAAGACAACATATGTGCTAAAATGTGCTTGAACTAATGGTTGTATGGATTGTTGCAAGAGTTGTAAAAGCCCCCAATAGAATGATAAATAAATTTTAGATTTGAAGGATTAAAGCCATAGTCTTTTGGGACATCTCATTCATTCAGTATAATTTAGTTTATGAAGTTATGTTCTACTTTTTAGTTTGTTGAATTTTTTCTGGAGTTTCAAAAGCTTATGACTGGTCACCTAAGGTACAACTTAGAGTTCTACTTAAAGTGAACCAAAGAGTAAGATGGAAACTAAAGACCCGAAGAAGAATCCAATCCAAAAATCACATCCACATTTACCTGAGACCAGAAGAACTAGATGGCTACCATTACCTAATTAGTACCATTGTAGATGGCTCCTGATAATAAAACCATAAATTCCTATTATATAAAAACAATAAAAGATAGATCTGATCTGGAAGACTTAACATTATTGATATGAAATAATCTTTAAACCTTGAACCAAAACTCACCCTGAAGTCTCTTTATAGCTAAATAACACATTAGCCCCCAAACTAATAAATACCACCCATAAGTACTGTGTCTTTTTAAAGAGATCACCCATATGTGACCCTGATAGACATTGAAGCCAGATTTAAATGAGGATGTGGAACAAGGGATACCATTGCTGATGTCAGTGGATCTTGGCTGAAAGCAGAGTACACCAGAGGTTGCTTGTGTTTTATTCAGTAGGCTAAACTATCTCATGTGTGAATCATAACAGTTTGGATAGCCATGAGAAGAATGGGAATTCCAGACCACTTCATTGTGCTCATGTAAAACTTGTGCATGGACCATGAGACAGTTGTGGGTACAAACAAGGGTATCCTACTCAGTTTAAAATCAGGAAAGGTGTGCATCAGGGCTGTGTCCTCTCACCACACTTCTTCACTCTGTGTGCTGAGCACATCATCAGAAAAGCTGCATTTCATGAAGAAGAATGGCAATGATTAGAAAAACATAATAACAATTTGTGATGTGCAGATGACATGATCTTACTTGATGAAAATCAGGAGGACTTGAAGTAATTTCTGATGAAGATCGAGGATTAAAGCCTTTAGTATAGATTACATCCCAATATAAAATAGATCAGAATCCCCACAACTGGACCAATAGGTAACTTGATAAATCGAGTAGAGATTGAAGTTATCAAGGATTTCGCCTTGCTTGGATCTGCAATCAGTGCTCATGAAAGCAGCAGTCAGGAGATTAAATGATGTGATACATTAGATAAATATGCACAAGATCTCTTTAAACTGTTAAAAAGTAAGGATGTTACTTTGAGGACTAATGTGTGCCTGACCCAAGCCATGATACCATTTTGACTGTATCATTTCAGTTCCCTCATGAACCTTTTCACTTCCCTTGCGTACACATGGAAATTGGATATTGAATAAGGAAGACTGAAGAATAATTTATGCATTTGAGCTATGGTGCTAGCAAAGGATATTGAAAGTGCCACAAACTACAAAAAACAAATCTGTCTTGGAAGAAGTAGAGCAGGGAAGCTCATTAGAGGCAAGGATGCCAAGACTTCATCTTCTTTCCCTGTGCATGTTATCACGAGAGACCAGTAACTATGAAAAGAGGAAGCCCTCGGAAAGATGAATTGACACAGTGGCTGCAACAAGGGCCTTGAACATATGAACAATTGTGAGCATGGCACAGGGCCAGGCAGTGTTTCGTTGTGTTGTACTTAGGGTCACTATGAGTTGGAAATGACTCAGTAGCACTGAACAACAACTAAAATAAGTTTAGAGTCTTTCTACCTAATATATATATGTCCATCATGTCCTGTCGTGTATCTATCCATCCCTCTATCCAGTTGTTCCTCCTTAATTTAGAAAACCTTACTGGTGTTGGTACACTTCTCCTAAATTCTTCAAGTGGTACCACGTTTAACTATCTTCCCTTTATTTCAGGCCAACTTCAAGTCTGGAGCCCTCTGGAGCTCAGCAGCCCCTCCTTTCATACCCCTGAGATCCAAGCCCAGATAATCTGGGAAGAGCTTGGCGTTGGCAGCAGTGGTTTCCTCAGTATGCAAGAGCTGACTCTGGTCTGTCAAACCATTGGGCTACAAGACCTTGAGAAAGAGGTGAGAGAAAGCCTGAGACTGACCTGTCTCAACCACTTTTCTTTGAAATGTTTGGTCTGAAAACTCTCACCCTCTTTTAGACTATGATTCAGACATATCAATTTCTCATTAAAACTCTTGACTGGCTTCAAAACTCCTGTCAAAGAATATGTCTCAGACCCCCCCCCATTGTGATAAACTCTCACCACTGTAGGGCAGTTGTGCCAGGCACTCTTAGACACAGTCACTCAAGATCACCGTTCCCTGCCTGCCAGGCTGATTGTACTACGGCCAAGTAAGGCCTCTTTAGAACCTGTCTGTAGTCTCATCAGATGGGAATAGAGGTGGAGTGTTATATTGCAGTCCTCACTCTTCATTAAAGCGCTCTTGGCCTAGCTGCTGTTATCCTGTGACCCACTGGAGCCAGGCTGGTTTTTGTGGGTACATCTTCCACCAACATACTGCAAGTTCCCAGCCACAGCAGATAGGAAATAAGTTATTTATGGAGTTCAGGCAGTTTGAATGACTCAGCTACTGATTATGGAACTAAAACAGACATGGTAGTATAGATTTCCCTTGAGACTGATAAGGAAAAATATTTTGGAAATACAGCCAGTTGGGACCTAGACAATTTTGAATGTGGATGAAGATGAGCAAGCTGCCCTTGTTGAATGCTTGATCCAAAAGTTTGGAGAAGCAGGAGGCCCAATGGTGACATCTGGGTTGAGCTGCCTGTTTGTGGAACCTCTGCATCAAGCAAAACATGTGTTCTGATCCAGGTGTATGACTTTTGTTTAGGAAATGGAAGATTTGTTTAACAAATTGGATCAAGATGGAGATGGCAGAGTAAGTCTTGAGGAATTCCAGCTTAGCCTGTTCAGTCATAGACCCAATTCACTTCCGAAATCTTCTACTCCCATCGAACTGAGTGATCCTTGGACTCATTGCCAGGTAAAATAGGACAAATAAATTATGAACCACATTAAGTATTATCTTTCTGATGACTGCAACCATAACCGTCAGCATCTTTCACAAACCTGTCCTCTCTGAGTCACCTGACTGTTGTCCAGGGGTTCAAGAGGGATAAGTAACAGAGATATGTGTTTGAGATTCTGGGGTCACACAGACCTCCATAACTGTATGTCCCTGGATGGCATGCTCATCTCTGAGCCTCATGCTCCTCATCTATAAAATGGGGCAATTGTGATACCTGCCTCCCAGGTGTTGTTCTATAAGACCAAGTAGTGTCTGACATGACAGCTTCAGCCATTCTTAATTGTGGGATAGAGAACATTTCAGTAGGGAAATCCCTTTTCCCTCATACCATGATGCAGCAGGAGAGCAATGTCAAAGAGCATTCTGCAACATCTCCCTCGGGCAGCCCTTTTGATTTAGGTCCTGAGTCTGGATTCCTCCCTCCTATCCCTGGGTTTTATGTCTTGCAGAAGTACCAGGTCTCCGTGCAGCTTTAAACAGAACAGATTTAGGCAGTTTCCTTAAATCATAGCATTGCTCAGTGACTGCTGGGTTAGCACTTTCCGAACAGAAGAAATTCCTTCTCCCACCACAGAGCAGACTGCTCTAAGGAATTCTTGCTTTCTGCACAAGGATGTGGCTGACTCCCATGTTGTGTGGGAGGCAGAGTAAAACCAGTGTGATATTCTTCACCACTGAGTAGGTACTTCTGAGAGCATAAGTTTTTCATTCTAAAATCAACAAGAATGCAGGAAGAAGATATTCAAGAGCATTAAGGAGAGATTTCAGGCCATATAAGGTTAAAAAAAAATCAGAGTATGGCCCTTATATGTCACTGATTGGGTTAATTGGCAGATATGACTTCCTTGAAGCAGAAGCAGCCCCATGTTCCCTTTGTATTCATCTGAAGTATAGACTAATGTGGACACTGAACTAGGGATGGATGTGCGCATAGTTGGCATTAAAGAATCAAGATAGTGGCTATAGAGCCGTACCGCTTCTTGTGCCATGCACACCTTCCTGAACAGATGCTCTCTGGCCAGAGGTGTGAGTTTGTAAGGAGGAATCTTGGGGAAATGACCTAGGCAGGCAGGTATGTCTTCCAGGAGACACCCACATCAAGTGAAGTGTGATCCCTGTTTGTGGATTAAGATTTGAACATGGAAATGGGTTTCTCTTCTTTGTCAAGGATTTTCTCCAGGGTAAGTTGCACTGAGGCTAAGAACTAGGGAAGATACAGAAACAAGGGTAACT
This sequence comes from Tenrec ecaudatus, assembly GCF_050624435.1. NCBI lineage: Eukaryota > Metazoa > Chordata > Mammalia > Afrosoricida > Tenrecidae > Tenrec > Tenrec ecaudatus. The sequence continues at coordinate 25,380 of NW_027459604.1, forward strand.
CATGTCCAAATGTGGAGACCTAGGTGTTGCTGGAAGCTAGTGTAGGATAAGGATCTCAAAGTGGCACCCCTGAGCCTGCAAGGGCAGGATCCCTAAGAGTTCTGTAACCTCGAATACCACTGAAGTATGGGTCCTATGGTAGTTACACAATCTGGTGTCAACTTGTGGAGGGGTAGAGTCTAGCCTATCAATCAGGTCATAGCTTGATGACCTCATTTGGACCCACCACGAAGATAAATAGCTCACTGGAGGCCAGATAGACACAGTCTCTGCATCGTCTTCCTTCGGACAAGTCACATGGAGCTAGGCTGATGAAAGCCAGAGCCTTAGAGCTGGAGGAGCCACGTGGAGACCCACACCAGCACTGAGATGCTTAGACTGCCACTGGATCCACAAGATATTTTACTCTCTGATCTTCCTGCATTCAGTATCATTGCATATGTTTTGTGAGTTTGAAGAGGACTTTATAGATTGATGTCAGACATATGTGCTAATATCAGACTTAGGGACTTGATTTGAACTAGGGTGGGATGTTTTTGTGATATTCAACTGCTCTTGTATATAGAGCTCTTTCTACACACAGATGGGTGTCTATGAATTTGTTTCTCTAGTCTACTCAGACTAACACATTATGGTCCCTTGGGAGTGGAGTACTAGATAAAAGAATCATAAAGATGGAGAGTGGATGTTTGTTTGATCTCTGCTTCATGATAGTGCTTCTTTGGCTAGCCAGAAGTCAGATATGGCCATGCAGTTTACTGGATAGTTTTCTGGAAAGAACATGGGAAGTTAAAGTTTGGATTCTTTTCATTGGTTGTAGTCTTTGGTTATTCTTGTGTGAAATGGTGAAAATGTGATTAATGTATATTTTGAGCTCAGGGGACAAAATCACCCCTTGAATTTCTCAGAGTTGCTTAGTGAAAATGGCTGACAGAAGGTCAAAATGGCTGAGAGAAAGCTGGCTGGAGGGGCAGGGAGCACTTCAGGCAAGACGGCAACTGAGTAACACATAGCAGAGGGACTCTGCAGAAATTAGCGCAGGAGAGTCACTAAGGGGGATGTTGTGCACTGCCTGGTTGCAGGAGGAGCGTCATAAAGATAAACAGGCAAATATCCACTCGGTTTTGAGGAGCTGGGGGCTTTGTCTTACCACAGTGAAGGCTGGCTAAGGTCTAACCTTAGCCCCACCACTGTCTCAGCCAGAGACGGGATCATCTGGAGCTGGCACAAAGGCTTTATCTTAACACAGCCACACTTCAACTCCGAATTGTGGAAGGGTTTAAACCCCTCCAGCCCCAGGGTCAGGGATGGGGTTAAGCTATATTGTTACTTTTGTTTCTCACTCTTCCTTCTTTCCCACTACAGTTTCAACAGGCTCTTCTTTTTTTTCCTCTCTCTTTCTCTTCCTTTTAATCTCACACACCACTGCCAACCTCCAGGCATCTCCTCTTATCCTAGGGCTTTTACTCAACAAAGAGGCTAGAGATCTTAATATTACAATTAGACAATTTGACCTGATAGATGTGCACAAAGCTATTCACCCAAATACAAAAGAATTTACATTCTTTTCAAGCCCACATGACACATATTCAAAGATAGAGGTGCTGGGGCATTAGATGAATCTGCATAAGTTTAAGCACATTGATATATGTACCTCTCTCTCTGACCACTGTGCCATAAGACTGGAAAACCAACAAAAGGAAGATGAAGAAAACAAGGACAAACAATTGGAAGATGATAACTCTCTTGCAAAAGGAGTGTGTGCTGGCCCAGATCAGAGATGAAATTAGGGAATTTCTGGAAATCAACAAGAATGAGCACATGATGTACCAAAACTTATGGGACACAGCAAAGGCAGTTATCAGAGGAAGTCTCATAGCAATACATGAACACATGAAAGAGGAAGAGAGACTTATGATTGATATGCTGGCACAAAATTTACAGCAACTAAAGCTGAGTCAACAGGACAAACCTATTAATAGATTAAGAAAATAAATAATAAAAATCATGGCTGAGATTCAGAAGAGGGAAAATAAGAAAACTATGGTAAAATTAGTGCTGCTAAAAGTTGTTTCTTTGAACAGATAAATAATTGACAGGTTTTTCTTTTCTAATTTGTCATTTGTTTTTTTGTTGTTGTTTTCTTTTGTTGCTTTGTTTTGGTCCGTCATGTTTTTGGTGCATATTATTATCTCTGTAGGTCTATCTAGATAAGATAGGCAGGATAAACCATCTGGAAGACAAAACGGGACTGACAGTATTGCAGGGACATGGGTGAGGGACAGGTGGGGGAAAGGACATGTGTGTTAAAAGCCCAGGGACAAGTGAACAACAAGTGATCCAAAAATGATAGCAACGAATATGTAGGAGGCCTGGTAGGGCTTGATCAAGGGCAATGTAACCAAGAGGAATTACTGAAACCCAAATGAAGACTGAACATGATAGTGGGACAAGAGGGAAGGCAGAAATGATCACAATGATCTGCATATAACCCCCTACCTGGGGGACGTACAATAGACATGTGGGGGATGGGAGACATTGAACAGTGTAAGATATGAGAAAATAATAATAATTTATAAATAATACTTTATAAATTATCGTGAAGGCAGGAGTGTGGGGGAGGAAGGGAGAAAATGCTTAGCTGATACCAAGGGTTCAAGTAGAAAGAAAATATCTTGAGAATGATGATGATGGCAAAAAATGTACAAATGTGCCCGACACAATGGATATATGAATGGATTGTGATAAGAGTTGTATGAGCCCCAATGAAATTATTTTAAAAAATAAAAATAAATAATGAACCCTGGCTCTGGCTTGATGCTGTCAGAGGCCTAATGCCGTATTTTCTATCAATAGAAGCGTTTAGATAATGAGTAAGATAACTAAATAAGCATCGAATTTGACTGTTTTACGAATAGAGCTTAGGATCTGATGCTACTCTGTTTATACTGATTTTTTTCTGTTTATTATTATTGATATATGATTGATAGAAATGATTATTGGGAAATTTGAAAATAGAGAGCTTGTAAGCCCACTTGTTTCTCGTCATTAAAACTGGATTGTTAGATGGGTTTAGGACACACCCGCAAAGAAGGCTTTGAAAAAATAAGCTCTGAAAAGAAAAGTGTCTTCAGTGTTGAGGACATTTAAGGGTGAAGAGACTTGCCAAGGGCTGTTGACAGATTGACAGGGGGAAAAAAGGGAACTCTTTGGATATTTAAATTTTGAACTCGTGGTTTTGTCAGAAGCTGGGAAAAAATCTGGAACCATGAAGAAAACTACTCTCTGGGGCTGAATATTACAGGGAGCCTGTGGGCAGGCTGAACTGCTTGCTAGGCGACCACCCAGATCCACTTGTTGAGTGGAAGTGGGCGAAATGCAGCAATAAAGAGACAGATTGAGTCTGGCCACTGACACTCATGGACCTTGTTTCAGGAACGTGAAGAGAAAACGAGGGTGGGTTGACTGGTCTGAAATTCATGATCTAGCGCAAGGGGGCTAGGCTTGTTGAAAATTTGTGACAGTGCCCATGGTCTAGAAGCGAGGTGACCAATGGGCACCATGTGGACGCTGAGTGAAGCAGCCCACATTGAGTTGACCAGAATCCGACCAGATGAAGAGATGTTTGAGCCTGTGAAGTAGAGATATTGCTGCAGACTTCATGGATAGCCTGTTCTGATTTGACTTTACTATGGATGGGGAGTTCACAAGGTTCTAACTGGGATGAAGGTTCCTCAGAACACGGCTGATGTAAGTGGGCAGTATAGAAATTTTATACCTAAAATGGAGATGATAAAGGCATGAAGTGGTTGGCTACAAACTTTCATAGGTGCTGGAATATGTACATAGGATTATAGGTTTAAGTGTGTGTTCCTTAACTGCGATGCTTAGGCATAGAATATTGTTTTGTCACTTATATAATATGTTTAAATGAGGATGGCACATACTGAATGGTACACTTATTAGTTTTATCTTGTTAGTTACAGATATGATTTTATTATTTTTTTGTTAAGAGTTATGTATGGGTAAAAAGTTGTGTAAAAGTGTCAACTTGACAAAGGTTGGTCTGTGGTAGTTACATATTCTGGTGTCAACTTGTTGAGGGGTGTTGTCTAGCATGTCAATCAGGTCACAGCTTGATAACCTCATTTAGGCGTGCCACTGAGATAAATAGCTTACTGGAGGCCAGATAGATACAGAGGCCAGATAGATACAGATAGGTGCTTCATCCTCCTCCGGACAAGCCACATGAAGCTAGACTGATGGCAGATAGAGCCATGGAGCCACATGGAGACTCATGCCAGCCCTGAGATGTTTATAATGCCACTGGATCCACAAGACTTTCCATCCACTGGCCTGTGATCTTCCTGCATTTGGCATATTGCATGTGTTTCGTGAGTCTGAGGAGGATTTTATAGATTGGGATTGGACATATGTGCTAATATTGGATTTATGGACTTAATCTGGACTTGGGGTGAAATTTTTTCTCAATATTCAATTGCTCTTGTGTATAAAGCTTTCTCTTAACACCTATGAGTGTCTATGAATTTGTTTTTCTAATCTACCCAGACTAACAGGTCTTTCAGCACAGCAACTTGACCCATTATCCTGCTGTCATAGCCATCTACTCTTCCTGTCACGTGTATTTCTACATACAGCACACACTTGTACACATATCCACACAGTTTGGACCCATCCACTGTATACATGTACACCCACTATATATACACACCTGATACATGTAGTCAATGCTACATGTATACACCCAAACTATAGATGCGTCTGTCATACACACACACACACACACACACACACACACACACTTAACTATACACACACACTATATATGCACATGATACAAGGTGGTACCCTCCCAGAACTGGAATTGTGCTGGGCAGAGTAGACCTTTCATAATATGACTTTTTCTCCCTCTTTGAGAGCTCCGAGTTGCAGCGCCACCTGAGAAGGTTCTCTCTGGTCACAGTGAATTTTTTGTAAAAGCGGTTTCACTGGAACCTTGTTTTTCATGATGGCGAATTTAAGAGAACAGCATGCAGCTATGAAACTTTGTTTCCTCCTCAGGAAAAATGCCAAAGCAACTGTTGTGATGTTGAATACAGTTTAGAAAGACAGTGCTATGGGAAAAACTCTAAGTGTATGAGTAGTTTTCTCATTTCAAAAGAGGTGAAATGTTGATTGATGGCAAACCTCATTCTGGACGTCCATCATCTTATCGAACAGATAAAAATGTCGATTTGTAGTGCATTTGGAATTCGTTCCACCAGGTTAGACTGTTAGTCAAGCTTTCTATTAGAGGATCTGAAAAGATTTCATAACAGTGTGCGGCAAAAACAGGCCTGATTTATGGCAGACAGGGGACTGGTTTTGCCACCATGATAATGCACCTGCTCACACAGCCATCTCAGTGTGCCAGGTTCTGGCAAAAAGCAGAATGTCTCTCTTTCCCCATGCACCTTACTCACCTGACCTTGCATTGTGTGATTTTTTTTGTTTCCTCAAAGAAGAGGGACATGGAAGGATAACTATTTGAGGACATAGAAGAGTGAAGAAAAACACTAGGGAGGTGCTGTCAGCCATCCAAACAGATGAGTTTGAAAAATGTTTCCAAGAATTAAATTGCAGATTTTACAAATGTATCAAGTGTAATTGAGAGTACTTTGTAGGTGACAAGTTTGTTTTGTAAAAGAATTTAAATGCATGCCCCATGGTTGCTGGGCACTGTTGGGCAGGTACAGCTTTCCAGCGATGGCAATGGGCCAGAGCGATCCTGGGATGCATGCATGGGGCTGTTCCTTTTCAGCAGCCTCCATAGCCCGGTCACTGGTACATGGAAAAAAATTAAATACATAGCTTTGAAAAAAATTCCAGGGTTTTTTTGGGGGGGTACCACCTACTATATGCACACAAATTGTAAGGCACACAAACTCATGCCCACCACACACACTGCTAGTGTACGTAAACATCATAAACACAGTGCCTACACATCCCTTCACTATACATTCTGTATGCATTCATGCACAGTATATTCATATACATGCACTCTCTACACACCCATACTAAATTCACTGCAGAGATATGAGTGTATACACAGTATATAATACCTTTGGGGCATAGAATGTCAAACTGAGGAGTGGGCGGATTCAGTCTTTCGTTTGTGGAGCACAAAGTCCTACCCCTCTCTTGATAGCTCTCACCTGAGAATTGCCCATTTGCACTGTCATTTTAGGGCAGAAACTGGAAGGAGGCCAGGGTGGTAGAGTCTTCTGTATTATTTCAAAGTAGAGTGTGCCATATCTTGTGTGTGTCTCCACAGTTTGGCTATAGAGTGTGATGTTTGACCATGTCATGTGGTATACCTGTTAGATAGATAGATAGATAGATAGATAGATAGATAGATAGATAGATAGATAGATAGATAGATAACCTACTTACTAACAGGTATACTAGCTCTGTACTGATGTCATATATATATATATATATATATGACAGCAGGAGAATCAGGTGGACATGGTATAGGGGAAACCCATTCTGAGCCTCATATTTTCTAGAGTAAGTGGCTAGAGGGTTCATAGCAGTTCCAGATGCATTTGAGTATCTGGGACTCTCCATTGATAGCCATGGTGCCCTCTTCCACCTGCAAACAGAGTAAAATACCTGCTCTAGAGTGTTGTCCAGTTGGCACGCAGAGCACCCAGCGTAGCTTAGTAAGCTCGGTAAACAAGCTCCTTCATTAGAGAATTGGTGACTCAGTGAGTACAGGCAGAGGAGGTTTCTGCTCCCTTGAGCCTGACTCAGGAAGTGTACTGCTGGGAGAAGATGAAGGATGAAGGGTGGAGAGTATAGCCAGGACAAGCCTGGTGGTCATCAGAGAAGGGACCGGAAAGAGTCCAGGATGAGCCAGAAAGAGCAAGAGGAGCATGATTTAAGCTGTGGGGCTGGACTTGAAAGGGCTAAAAAATAGCTAGGTATCCTTCTATCTGGAGGCCAGCGAGCCGGTGTGTCAGAAAAGAGGAGTTAAGGGTGATTGAGCAAGGTATTGAGGGTCCCAGATCCAGATCCCAGCCAGCAAGGCAGTGAGGAGAGGGTAGCTGAAGAGCCATGAGCCGGTTGGAGCAAGGTGGTTTTTACTCTGAGGGAGGCAGGAGCGCTGGATGCCTGGAGCAGAAATGTGATGACCTGAAGGCGTGGAGAACACTCATTCTTACTCCCAGGGATTCCTGACAACACATATTTACTGGAAAGGGCTCTGAGGTAGAAAAAATTTAAGGGAAATATTTCTTGCCCTTGTGGATTCATAGAATATCTGAACGTAGCAGGTCAGCTTTCCGCTTGAGAGACTTTACCATCATCGTAAGACTCCCCTAGCTTGCTTAGCTGAAAGCTGCTTGCTTCTGTATTCCCAGTAATGTGCAGTTTCACACACAGGGAAGCCCACTCTGCTTTTGGAGCCTCTTAGGAATTTCTCCATGATGGCAAGCCCCTCTTTAGGCTCTTCCTTTGTGAGGCCCTGTGTACCTTGTTCGTCATGCCAGAGAGATGCGGATAGTTCACGGGCTGCACTTACACACCCAACTCACACTCATCCTCACTGCCATTGACTCAGTGTGGACTCATAGCGACCATACAGGACACAGTAGGCCTGCCCTGGCAGTTTGCAAGCCTGTAGCTCTCTGTGGGAGTAGAAAGCCCTGTCTGCTGCCTTCTGGCTCCAGAGCAGTCATGGCTGCTTTGATGAATCACGTCGCTGTGCCCAGCCCTCTCACCTTTGCTAGAAAGTGAAGAGAGCGATAACTGGTGAGGTTGTTCTTGCTAGGCAGCGTGCAGGTTTGTGCAGTGGGGGACACGAGAAACAAGAGATTGGGCTGAACAGACGTGCGTGCTCACAGCACTTTCTTGGTCCCTGGTGTACAGGCCACAGAGGAGAGCAGCTGCCACACGACCACTTCGTCCCTCGTGTCCATCTGCTCAGACCGGCACCTCTTCTCCGGCATCGATGACGGCACTGGGTTTGCATGCCCTGAGCAGGTGGTGGCTCTGTGGGCCCAGGAGGGCATTCAAAATGGCAAGGAGATTTTGCAGGTTTGGAAATGGATGGCCACAGCTGCTCCACTGAGAATGGGCTGAGGGTGGGGTGGGAGCCCGAGAGGGTTACTGTGCTTGGCCTCTGCTCTCTGGCTTCCTTACTCCTGCTGCAACAGAGAATCCCAGACAGGGAAATTCTCGGGAAACTTTTCTTTTTGGCTATTAATATATAAAAATTTTAATTTTGAAAGAGCATAAATAAAATACAGAGAAAACAACAGTGATAAAAACACTCTGAAGGTAGGTTTTCATGTATTAGATACTTCCCCCTTTGCCATGCTAACCTTTCAGGCTTGTTGCTTGGACAAGGCAGCACTCCGATGGGCGTTGGAACAAGCACACTTTTGTGGTGGCATCAGAGTCAGAGAAGGTGCATGTGTATAGTCAGCACTGACCACTACATAAGGGCATGCATTCTGCCAAGTCCTTTGATCAAAAAAGACCTAGGTGGGAACTGTGCCACTTGGCTCCACAGGCCAGCCTCGCATTCCTGGAAGCCATGGGGGTTTCCTGCCCATGCTCCTCCATTTCTTCTGCAACTGGCCCAGGAGACTAGCCTGGTGTAGCTCTTGCTCTTGGACTTAGTGTCACACTGTGCAGTAGTCAATTTAAAATAAATATAGCAAAGATTCATTTTTAAACATTCATTGTTTCATTCTGTATATGTGGGTGGTAAGATGCACATAACATCTCTTTTTAAGTTTATTTTTCAAAATTCTGAGAGAGAAGGAAGATTTCATTTTCTGTAATACTTTTGACCATGGCTCATGTCCTCTGATACATAATTTTTCTACCAATACAAATCATCAGTGTTTGTGTGTGTGTGTAGATAGATAAATAGATAGATAGATAGATATTATGGAGATATGAAATATGTGTCAGGATTCTTTACATATATTACGTTAGGAGTCTCTCCCAGAATTCTTTTAGCTTGAAATGGTAAAAACTCAACTCCAAGTGGCATAAGAAAAAAGGAGAATGTAAAATAAAATCATAATTTATAAATTATTAAGGGTTCATGAGGAAGGGGGCAATGGGGAGGGAAGGGGAGGGAAAAAAGGAAAATGAGCTGATTCCAGGAACCCAAGCGGAAGGCGAATTTTGAGAATGACGAGGGCAACGAATGTATAAGGGTGCTTTACTCAATTGATGTATGTATGGATTGTGATAAGAGTTGTATGAGCCAAATAAAATGATTTTTTTTAAAGAAAGAATGTTAGTGGCTTACAGTGGTGGGCAGTTGGCAGAGTTAATTTAGCCACTGCTCTCTGTAAGTGCCTGTATCAGTACCCTTTCATCTCTAACTGCTTCCAAATTTTCCTTTGCTATCAAATTAATTTCAACTCATCATGATGCTAGGGGGCAGAATGGACTTACCCCTTTGGGTTTCCAAGAATTTAAATCTTTATGGGAATAGATAGCCTCTACTTTATTCCTCAGGGAAATGGGGTGGTTCAAACTGTTGACCTTGAAGTTAACATCTTATTGCATTACCCACCACACCACCAGAGCTCCTTCCAGTGCCCTTAGCCTTGGGCAAAGTCTCCTCTCTATAGCTCCATACAGCCTTTATAATTATTGGGTTTAGGTGGGGGGAAGGGCCCCTCTCTTGCTATTAATCCCCATGAAGTACTATGCATGGAGTCATATTCTTCCTCATGTGTCCCTGGCTCAGGCACAGTGGGATCTCCTATTGACAGCCTAGGAGTTGGAGTGGGGGCGGCCCCAAGAGGAAAAGTCTCAGGCAAATGGGAGAGCCAAGGAAAATGGAGTCTGGAGTCAAATTGTTGAGAGACTTAAACTCATCTTGAATGTCCCTTGGGATTTATTTCTAGAGCCTCGAATTCAGTGTGGATGAGAAGGTGAACCTTCTGGATCTGGCCTGGGCTATCGACAACAAGCTCCTGATGGTCACTGGTGTCATTCAGCAAGCGGCCCTGGCCTCCTACCACCAGGAGCTGAGCTACCTCCAGTAAGAGGCTAGGAGAGGTTGTTTCAAGGCTAGGGGTGTGGTTTGTTCTCAGGGGTCCGGGACTGGCAAGGGTCTGGGCTGCTGCCTTGCCTGCCCCCACCACCCTCTATAGGCAACTTGTGATGGGACAAGGAAAAGGGTCTCTGGTGTAGGGAGAGACGCTTTGCCTCTTCCTAATAGGGCCTAATGAGCAAGGGGCCGCCTACGGTTATTCTTGTCACAGGTCTTGCATACTTGGTGAGAGGCTTAGAAAGCCAGATCTCAAAATCCTAACCTAATCCCCTTAATAATATCCCAAGCAGCTGAATCCAACTTAAAACTTATGTGACTGACATTTTTCTTGCTATTATGGAGGTGCAAATGTTCTCCAGACCAGCCCACGGGGCCCCCAGGCTTAAGCCAATTGACTGAAAGCGCACAAAAAAAAATTGCTGCTTAGACCTTTTCACTGAGCACAACGTGGCAGTTGGCACCGTGTTCCATTACAACAGAGCTCTGCTTTCACTCAACGGGTTATTCATGTTGTTCTGCTAAATAGATTCACAGGGACAAAAGTTGATAGTATTTTATAGAAAGATAACTTTTCCAACAGTTTTGTTGGCATATAAATCATGTATCATACAATTCAGTGGTTTAGACATATTTTAAAAGAATTGTGTAGGCGTCACCACAATGAGTTTTAGAATATTTTCTTCATTCTGGTACCCGTTATTATTAACTCCCCATAGCCCCCAGTCTCCCCTGCCACAACCGGAAGGAGCTATTAATCTAATTGCTGTTTCTATAGATCACCTATCCCGGATTTCATATACAGAAAATCCTACAAAACAAAATAAACACCAAAAAACCTCAATTCATCTTTATGCTATTCTAACGCCAACCATCCCTAACCTTCCCATAACACTCTTCTTAGCTAGATTCGGTCATTTATTTCAGTGACCACATACAATTCACAGACAATATTCACAATTATCGAGTTAATCAGGGAAATGTTAATGATACAGGTCTTTTGTCTACAATACCATGCTGATAACCACCTCTTTCTCTGGTCCCAGGCCTCTCAGTTGCATAGTCCCTTGGCTTCTGCTTTGTTCCATGGGCCAGGAAGCCTACCACTCTGCCTCGTGGTCTCAGTGTTGCTCCTTGCTCTGTCTCATGTGCTCAGTGCCAGGGCTTCTGCTGCCTCCACGACTTACGGCATGGATCTCACATGTGCCCCACTGATGGCTCTTATTTCTTGATGGACACAGGATTCTCTCTCTCTGCTACTGAGATGCCGTGCAAGGGCATCACTGTCCGACCCATCTATGAGTGTTTCACATACCCGATTTGCCTAGTCCCACCCAATTATTTGATGAGTGTTACAAAGATATGGATAGAAGAGCCCTTTGGATCATTTCACTTCACCCCGGGCTACCTTTTGGCTCTTCTAGACATTGCTCCTTTAATACATGAAGAATTGCCTCCTGCCCACTGACATCTAGGATTTGTTTTCACAGTCGTGGTGACCCTGTTAACAGTCACTCGTACTTCAGTCATATCATCAAACCAGCATCTTCTCCTCGCCTCCTTTTACCTGAGCCCATGGTGAAAAGAGGACACTCTTCAATGGGGACTTTCCCTTGACTTGTTCTTTTTCTTTTCTTTTTCATATTGATACTAATACACCCATAAAAACTGGTAAACCAGCTACTTCATTACCACTCCCTATTTTAGATATCCCATTGCTAAATTGTCAATCCCTAACAACCAGTCCTCTGAGGAGACAAGCAAATTTTTGATCAGAAGAATCTTTATTTATGATTTAAACTTTGAGCATCTGTTTCCATAAATATAATCCAATCCAGGGAAAGCCATCAAATTAGAGCAATGTATGCCAGATCATAGTGTCAACATTTATCTTGTCATTCATTTGGGTTCTGGTCAACTCAGCCCTAGAATCCAAGGTAGATCAAATAGGTACCAGTATCAAGCTTGGGAGTTCACACACACCTCCCTGTACTTTAGATTAACTGGCCAATTCATATATTCTCATCAACCCTAACTCCCCATGGCCTAGGTCCTGATCATCAGCTTTATAATTCACAACTCATGAAATCTCCCAATGTCTTCCCCTCTTCACTCACATTTTCAAACTTCAGACCAGCCAGCCCCTCTCTCTCATCTCTAGCTTCTGGGGCCAGATCAGCAGGTGCCAATAGAACATGCCAAAATGCAGGCTGTGTCATCAGTGCGGCAGTTCCACCACTCCCACCCAAGTGGACCCAAGTGTCAGCACAGTGAGCATACTAGGCTGCCGCCAGCTCCCTTAACTTCAGTCTGTCAGGAGCCATTCTCTGAGAGGAACACACTTCTCCCTGCTAAGATGACTCTAAAGGCAGGCAGCTCAAAATTCAAAAGGCCAAACCGATTTTTCTCCTACTCATTCTTTCAGTTGTTCTGGGTGGATCTGCATGTCTTTGCAAATAAGTGCAAAAGTACTGGTAGCAAAGGTTCTGGGTGAGGCTTCCATCCACACTGGTGAGAGCTTTCACTGCTCTCTCCAAACCAAACCAAACCAAACTCACTGCAGTTAAGTCAATTCTGACTCCCATTCAGCCTATAGGGCAGGGGGTAGAGCTGCCCTTGTGGGTTTCTAAGATTGTAACTCTTTACAGGAATAGAAAGCCACATCTTTCTCCCATGAAGTGTCTTGTGGTTTGAACTGCTGAACTTGCAGTTAGAAGCCCAGTGCGTAACTACTACACCAACAGGCCTCCAATACTCTACTTGGACTTAAAACAAAAACCCATTTCTTCAGGGAAAATTCCTAACTCCCCTTTTAACAAATCCAATAAGAATAGGCTGAATGTGAACATACAAGCTCTCTGTAATCATAAAACTGAGTATTTGTTTCTATCGCACATGATACCTATTTATAACACTAGTCAGGAGAAACCTCTATCCAACAGTCAGCTAAACACATAAACCCAAATACATCATCCTTTTAAAAACACTCAGTTCAATGTTCTTTTCTCCACCCAGATTATCCCATTCGTATGTCTACGGACTTGGGCCTCTGTTAGGGTACATCCAGGAAACCCTGGCCTTCTTATTAACTGTTTTGTTTAACCAGCCTGGTATTTCCTTCAGGCCACTCCAGAGCACTTTCACGCCCTTGACATCTCTTACATTTCTTTCAAGCACTGCCATTGTTTTAGGTAGGTACCATCATGTAGGTTTCGACCTTATGCATCTATGCCAGGTTCTGCAATATCCTCACAGTTTTTCCCGTTGAGCCTCCTGTTGCAGCCATGGTACCAATCGATCGCATCGAGAGCCTTCCTCTTTTTCACTGTCCCTTTGCTTTATCAGACATAATGTCTTCCCCAGGGGCTGGTCTTTCCTGACATGTCCAAAGTGTGCCCATCTTAGACTCTTAAGGTGCACTATAGCTGTATTTCTTCCAAGACAGATCATTTTGTCCTTTCAGCAGTCCATAGTAAGAATAACCAAAGGAATAATCTAAGAATCAAAATTTTCACTTCCCTTACCCTGACCTTTCTTTTGTAAAACCCCATGCTTTCATGAGCCTGGAGCCATTGCAGTTAATTCCACTCTTGACACCAACTGATGAAATGCCGTACGTCTGACCTCCTAGCTACACGAAGGGGGAGATTCCAATGCCACACCAGCCCAAGCTAATTGCCACAAGGCAGAATGCCTTGACCCTCTATCCTTTTTTTACCCTTATCTGATACCAACATCCCTCAGTTGGCACGCTACCTCTCTGTTGGGTTCAATAATGTATTGCAACGTCTTCAAAAAAACTTACAGGCAATGTTCATGGTTATAGAATTGCTTAAGGAAGCTAACCAGTTACAGAACGTTAAGGAAACAGGTTTTTTGGTCTGCATTGCCTCTTCTCACCCACGATGGTAGGCATCTCTTTCTTAGTGTTGCACCTCTGCCCTCTACCTCATGAGCTTAGCACTGCTCCTTTGCTTTGTCTTCTGTTCTCAGTGCCTTGGCCTCTGATACTTCTGGTGCCTCCACTACTTCAGGCAAGGATCTTACATGTGCTCACTCCTGGTGTTTCCATCTTGATTAACATGGAATGTTTCTGTCTGCAACTGTTATCATTCACTCTTATATACACAGTGCAATGGGAAAACCAACAAATTCCCTCAGTTAGCATTTCACATACCCTATTTGCTTGATATGGCCCCAAAATTTGGTGGGAGTTACAAAGACATGAATAGAAAAGCCATTCCAAGTAATTTCACTTCAACACAGCTGCCCTCACACCCTCCACCACTACAGGAACTCTTTCAAGGAAAAGCAGCTTGCCTCCCTGTAACACCTCTCCCTTATGGAAAGGTGAGAAACTTACCATTGCGTCATTGCTTGCGTTATATAGCTATTAAACCACTGGCCTGAATCTTTTAGGAAAACAGTCGATTGCAGAAGGAGATCTTTGAAGTTGTGGAAAAGTAGTCAGATTCAGAGAAGCTGGTGCTGAAACTGCAGAATGACCTTGAGTTTGTGCTGAAGGACAAGGCAAGTGCTTCTGCTTATTCTGAGTCTTTCAACTAGAATCATGGTCAGTAGTGTGGGCCATGTCTTGAAAATGATACTTGGGTGATAGAACTTTGGTTTTTTTCCTTACAAAAATCCTGTAATGGAGAGAAATCTATATAATATCTTTTTCTTTCCCCTTTTCATGACAAGTCACTGTGACCTAGTGCTACCCCGCGTAGTATGGCCTCTGTACTGATAAAGCCAGGACCCACTAATAGTACTTGGGATTAGCCAGAGAGGCCAAAGGAGCACTTAGAGCGTGGTGCCATCATATGTCATCTACCCTAAGGACGTTGCTGGGAAGGGAGAAGTTGCACCAGAGACAAGGCAGAAGTGCATCCCAGCCACCACAGGCTCCGGGTCCTAAGAAAACGCTGTTGGTGGCAAGACCTTTTAAACAAGTTTGAAAGTAGGTAGACTGGATGCTTTTTTCTAGAGCTACTGGAAAGTAGAAGTTAGATTCCCAGAAGGAAAGTGAGGAGGTGGCCCCAGGAACCTGGCCCAAGAGGACCTGCCTTACCATTCTCTGTATTGTTGCTTTCTTTCTGGGTCTGACATCAGCTGGAACCAGATGGCACTGCACTCTTCTCTCAAGAACAGTTCATGGCGATCCTGAAGGAGTATGAATTCAAGTGCAGGGTATGTGCCAGGGAAGTTTGGGGGGCTGGGCTGGGGGGGTTCCCTCACCATCCTCAGCTCTACTGCACTCACTCTTTTGACTGCTGTGAGCAGTCACATATTAATCTTGTATTGGGTCTTACATGCCAGCATTTTGGTTGTTGGTACCCAAACCTTCACCTTTGCTCATTCCCATCCTCTTCCCCAACCATTTCTACACTGGGGCAGGGTCAAAGCTTATGGGGAACTTAGGGTTTTCTCTAAAAGCATGACCCTCTGGCTGCATCAGCAGGTCTCTAGACCTCTTGTGCAAAAAAGTCCAAAGAACTCTACTTCTTGTCTCATTGTACCTGCTAAGAGGGTGGTGTTCAACCATTAGAATGGACAGAACTGTAGGTGACCAGTGTCTGTGTAGCTCAACCTAGCTGATGGCTATGAGAGTGGCTGAGGTTTGAGCAGGCCATGTTCAGGCCCTCCTTTTGGAGGTTGAAAGAGGAGACCACTGAGAGTATCTTCTTGAAGAGACCGGGCTTCTACGTTTAGCCTTGATTCTGCTGAAAAGCCTCTAATTTGATGACGTCTACTTGCTGCGTGTGGAAGGTCAACTTGATATCTAAAAGTGGCCTCATGTTATAGCCACAAGAATGTCCCAAGAAACCAGGCCCAGTGCTCCAGACTTGACGGCTGCTATTCTTCTACTGTATATCTTTCTTTAAAAACAAAGTTGTTGTGTGGGTGTTTTTTAATCATTTTATTGGGGGCTCTTACAACTCTTGTTACAATCTATACATCAATTGTATCTGACATATCCGTACATATATTCTGTCTTTCTTTTATAGACATTTACTTTCCATGGAGCCCTTGGGATCAGCTCCTCTTTTTTTCTCTCCCTTCTCCTCCCCCAACCCCAACCCTCGTGGCCCCTTGATACATTGTAGATTGTTAATTATTTTCAAATCTTACTCCGACCGCCATCTCCCTTCCCTTCTAGTTTCTGTTGTTCTCCCCCCTGACTGGGGGTACGGGATTATATGCTATTCATTGCTATTGGTGTCTCCTCTCTCCCCACTTCGCCCCCTTCCCCCTACCCTTTTGTTGTCTCTATTCCCATTCCTGTTCCTGGTTCCATGTGTCGTGAGTTTTATCTCTTGCCTATGCCTATGCGCATGCTCCCGTCTAGTCTAGATTGGGAAGCGGCACTGAGGTCGTGATAGCGGGGAGTGAGAAGCTGTTGAACTCATTGGAGTACAGTCCTTCATAGTACTGTGCAATTACCCTTTTGATTTTATTAGGGTTCATTGTAATGTCCCTTGTTTCATTCCTCATCCTTGCTATTGAAATTTGTTCCTTCCTTTCTTTGGTTAGGTTTTCCATGGTCTTTTGATTCTGTTAATCCTTTCAAAGAACCAGCTTTTAGCTGCATTTCTTTTTTCCATAATTTTCTTGTTTTCCCTTTCATGAATCTCAGCCCTTTTTATTTTTCTTTTGCAATTTGTAGGATTATTCTGCTGACTGCTCTAATTGGTGTAAGTTTTGTGTCAGCACATCAATCATACGTCTCTTTCTTTTTCATGTGCTTACATATTACTATCAGACTTTCTCTGATAGCGGCCTTTGCTGTCTCAAAGGTTTTGGTAACTGTATTCTCATTGGTTTCTAGAAATTTTCTAATTTCATATCTTTCTGAGCCAGTAACCACTCCTTTTGCAAAAGAGAGTTATTTTTCTTACAATTTTTTCCCTTGTTTTCTTCATCATCCTTCTGTCGATTTTCAGCCTTATGTTATAGTGGTCGGAGAGAGAAGTCGGTATGGTCTCTTTATGTTTGAATTTACACAGATTCAACTTATGTCCCAGCATGTGGTCTATCTTTGAGTATGTGCCATGGAGGGCTTAAAAAGAATATGAGGGTGTTTTTGCATTTTGGTGGAGCGTTCTGAAAATATCTATCAGGTCAAGTCATTTAATCATAATGTTTAGATCTGTTGCCTCCTTGTTAAGCTTCTTTCCTTGTGATCTTTCTCAGAGAATGGTGTATTAAGGTCACCTACTATAATTGTTAGCCTGTGATTTCTTTTATCATCTTTTGGAGTGTTTGATAAATTTTGTGGACGTCGCGTTGAACATGAATATATTTATTATGTTCACTGGTTCTTCATCTACTGTTCCCTTGAACATTATATAGTGCCCCTACCCCTTATGTCTTGTTATGGCTTGTACCTTGGGAACTATTTTTACAATCTGAGGTTAGGATTGCAACCTTTGCTTTTTTTTGAATGGCCGTTTTCTTGGTATATTTTTCTTCAGCCTATTTTTGTCTGTAATCATAAGATGTGTATCCTATAGGTAGCAGCCCAAGGGGTTGTGTTTTCTAAGTCAGGCTGCTAACCTCTGCCTTTTATTGGCTGAGTTCTGTCCATTGTTATTCAGGGTTATTATATCCAGCTGTGGACTCTGTGATGTCATCTTGTACCTTTTGTGTTGAATGTTTTCCTACCTCCCTTTCTTATCAGTGTGTTGTCCATTTGTGTGTGGTTCATTCTGCCTTTCTTTGCCACTGTTATCTTGGGGGCTGTTTACTCTTTGTTTACATCTGGGTGGAGTTGTTTTATGTGGCAGTCTCTTGTTTTTGTTTGGTGAGTGATGTTTTTCTGCCCATACCGGTTAGATAAGGATCTTTTGTAGGGCTAGTTTCTTTTATCGTAGTCTTTGAGTTTTTCCTGTCTGGGAAGACTCTAACTTCTCCATCTATCTTGATAATTTGGCTGGATAGAGTATTCTTGGGTTTGTGTTATTTTCTTCAATTTCTCCTCTTCACAGTGTCCGCTGATTGGTCTCAACAGACTCTTGTTTGAGTTCCTTTATAGGTAACTGTTTCTATTTTCCCTTGCTGCTCTTATGAGGCTGTCCTTTTCCTCTAAGTTGGATAGAATAGCTGTTATATGCCTTGGTGATTTCTTCTTGGGAATTCAGTCCAGCTGGTGTTATTTTGGCCTCCTGAATAGTTGCCTAGTTTTCATTTATTAATCTGGAGAAGTTTTCCCCTAAGAATTTCTACACTATTTATTATGCCATTGACTCTTTTGTTGTGCCTTGTTCAGGTAGTTCAATTATTCAGATGTTGTTCTTCATAGCATCAAACATGGCTCTCAGCTTTTCTTCAGTTTCTTTGATTATCTTGGCTAACTGCCTTTCCCATTTGCTGAAGTCTGCCTGTTTATCCTCTAGGCCACTGGTGCAATTCTCTGCCTCATCAAGTCTTTTGGAGAAGTCTGTGAATTCACTACTGGATTTGGTTATCTTGTCCCTGAGGTCTTTTATTTCCCTTTGGTGCGTGGCCTTTATCTCCTCTATCATTTCATCCTTTTTTTATATTGCTTCCCTCATATTCTGTATAACTCCAAGCAGAAATCCTGAAGATTGCTTTCTGTTTGCAGATCAATGTCTGCTTCTACTATACATGTCATTATGTTCAGGACTTCTGGCATTGCCTTTTGTTTCTCCTGTTTTTTCATTGAGGTTTTTGTGGCTGGTTGCTGTTTGTGTTGTGTTGTTTTAGAAGAGCCTGGTGCCATTTTTCAGAAAGTCAACAAGCACTGGTCTCCTACTTTGGAAAACTCATTGGAGTGCGTCATTGAACTGCCTGCAGCTAAATGTACTAGGTCAGGCTACCACTTTTTCCTCCTGTGGTTTTACTCCTTACCTAGCCAACCCGTATCCTGTTATTTAGAGGTTACGTTGGATGGTCCTCTCATGGGACTCTGGTTGGGTGATTGTGGACTGGGGAGGATGACACTGCACTGGATGATCTTACAGGAAGCCATGGTGGTGTGGCCCACAGCGGCTTGGAACACCTCAGGGGAAGTGCGGGGGTGCTTCCTGCAGCGGGATTGCCACATAGTGTTGATGGGTGTGCCCACTTTAGTGTAGAGCACTGCAGATAACAGACGGAATTGTTCTAGTAGCAAGATCTCCCATATAGGTCACACAGATGCTCCCACAGCAGTATGGCACACTGGAGAGGGCTCACACAGAGCTGTCTTAAGTTGTGTAAAGCACGGCAGCAAGTAGGAGGAAGTTCCCTCAGCCATGTGGGACCACAGAGGACGGGGAGGGGCCCAGGGACCCTCCCAGCCACATGGTGCACCGTGGAGGGTGGTTGGGATTTCCATCATCTGCTTACAGGGCTTTGGAGGGTTGATGGGAGTTCTCCTAGATGTTTTAAGGGGAGATTCCCCCATTTGAGGTGTGGCAGAAGACAGGCAAGATTTCCCCAGCTGCTTGTAAGGCTACAGAGGGCAAGTGGGCAGGAGCTGCCCCAGCTGAGTGGAGGATGGATGCAGTTGCTCTAGGCAAAGAGCAGTGACCTGGAGCCCAGCAGTGACATGTGAAAGGAAAGACAAGAAAGAAAAAAGACCAGGTGGTGGGTACCGAGGCCAATTAGACTGTGGAAGAAGGGAGAGAGAAATAACAGCCCCAGTCACCTGACTGTGGGGCTGGAGGGGTTTAAACCCTGCTGAAAGGCAGCAGTAAGCTGTGGTTGTGTTGAAGTTAAGCCTTTGTGCTGGCCAAGAGAGCTCAGATCCAGCCGAGACTGTGGCAGGGGAAAGGCTAAGCCATAGCCAACCTCTACAGTAGTAGCCCAAACCCCACAGCTCTTCAAGACCTAGTGTCTGCTCATCTTTAAGATGCTCTGCCTGTGACCCAGAAGAGTGATATTTCCCTCTCAGTGACTCTCCTCCACTGATTTCTGCAGAGTCCCTCTGGAATGCTACTCCATCACCATCTTGCCACACAGACCTATTCATCTTTTTCTTATTGAAGTGTTTCAATTACGTATATCATTGCCAAAATCTTTTTCCTAATCTGTAGATAACATTTTTACTTTTTTGATGAAGTTTTTGTTTTACTTTTCTTAAGTCCCAGACTTCAATTTTGTCTTCTGTTACGTGTGCATCCTTCATTAATATTTGACATTTTGTGTATCCCCTGCAATAGGACTCTTAAGTTTGTCCATGTTTTCTCATTGATTTTCTGGTATTTATTTTTAGATATTTGATCCATATTATATGTTTTTGTGGGGGTGTGGGGCATTAGTCTTATTTAATTATTCTGCAAGTCGAAATCCAATTTTTCCTGCACCATTTGTTAAAGAGACTCATCTTTATGTGGTTATTGTAAATGGTATTGATTCCTTGTTTTCTTTTCCGGAGTTATCTTTGTTAGTATGCAAGAATCCTGTTGATTATTATATGTCAATTTTGTTTCCTGCCATGTTGCCAAATCTTTTTATATTTTCTAGCAATATTTTTGTTGAGCCTTTGGTGCCTTCTATGTATAGAATCAGATCATCTGCAAATAGTGACAGTTTTACTTCTTTGCCCATTTGGATTTTTGAAACTTCTTTTTGTGTCCTGATAGCTCTGGCTAACTTCCAGTACAATGTTGAATAAGAGTGTTAATAAGGAGCATTGTTGTGTATTTCCATCTGAAAGAGGAATGAGTGCTTTCAGTTTCTCCCTATTGAGTAAGATGCTGGCAGTTGGTTTTTCATATATGTCCCTGATTTCATTGAGAATTTCCCTTCGAATCCTATTTTTTAGTATTTGTATCTAGAATGGCTGTTAGATATTATCAAATACCTTTTCTGAATCAATTGAAATGCTCATGTGGTTGTTTTTCTTTTTTATATGGTAGATCACATTCATTATTTTTCTCATTTCAAACCATCTTTGCATCCCTGGAACCAATCTCACCTGCTGTGGTTCTTTTGCTTAGCTTTTTGATAGATTGTTGGATTCTGTTGGCCAGGATTTTGAGATTTTGCCCCTATATTCATAAGGGATATTGGTTTACAGTTTTGTTTTGTTTGAAATATTTATTTCTGTTGACAAATAAATGAAATTTTGTCTTAAAGCATGGTGCAGCATGGGTAACAATGTTCACTCAAGGTACTCACATGTGGGTGTATCTGCATGTGGGCGGACCCACCTAGAGACAGATAGAGGAGCGGTGTCTTGGTTCCTAAGAACATTGGTAACACAGAAAAATATGAGAAAAAAGACAAAAAGGATGGTAATAGAAATAAATTAATAAAAATATCTATTAAAGGCAACAAAAGAGAGACAATGGGAAGAAAACATAAAATTTAAATTTACAAGACATATTTTTGTTTTAAATTCTATACCATTGGCTAAATTAACTACACTATCAATAAAATTGCCTTATGCCCAAGGGGATGATTGATAATGTTCTCTAACAGAAAATAACAATTATATCTCTGAGGTGAACCAGAGCCAGATGAACCATAAATATGTGAATGGATTTTGAGCTTGCACTTAATTCTAGCCTCAATCTAAGTACAATTAGTTCTTATGAAATGGCCTTATTTGATGCTCGTCCTCATGAAGAAATCACTCAAGACATGAATGCTATAGGAAAGTGTAATGAAGAAACTAGATGGTGCCCACCTATCAGAAAAAAATAGCCTCTGGGGTCTTAAAAGCTGGTCTTAAACAGCCATCTAAGTGAGGGATCAACTAAGTCCATGTGGAAGAAGCACACCAGCCTGTAACATCCTAGGATTTTAACTCATGAAATTCAAATCTGAAGGAGGGAATGATATCAGCTTCAATTATGAACACCTGGTTTTAAGGTTGTGGATAACATTTGCAAGCTCTGGGGAATCCTCTCTGACCAGAGCCATGGGATGTGAACAGCCCTGTTATCAGACAGATAACATTGTAAAATTGGTTATTACAGATGTATTTAAGTTAAAATTTATACATCTCCCTTTTGACTCATTTTAAATATATTCCAGTTCTTTTAACCTCTGCTTTCTTTTCTAGAGCTTTTTTAATCTGTTTTCTTTGTTATTGTTGTTAGGCTTTTAAAAATACATTTTTCTGTATATGAAATCCAGGATAACTAAATCTATATAGACAATGGTTTTGGGGGCTATGGCAGGGGAGGTTGGGGGAAATAACATGAATACAATAAAGAAAAAATGTTCTAAAATTGATTGTGGTGATAATGATTATTACAATTTATCTTAATATAATTGAGCTATTGTATGACATGTGAGTCATATGCCAATAAAAGTGTTTTTGTAAATGAATTAAAACAATTTTTCCAAGCTGTTCTCAGCCTGCTAATTGTTTCTGTCTTGGAAATTTCAACGACAATATGTTCCAGTGTTTTCTTTTGGGATCTGTGGTGTTTTGGGTTCTCTCTGCTTCCTGGAGAATTATTTTCTCCTCCTCTGTTCTGTTAAGGAAGTATTATTCCGGAATTTCTTATATGGATAGAATCCCACTTCATTCTTATGTTTTCTTCAGATTCTTTTGTTCTTTTAGCTGATTGTATCACTCATAAATTGGAGTTAAGAGATATGCCTTCAAACTCACCAATTCAGCTTTCCATTTCTTCAATTCTCTTACTCTGTTCTTCTAAATTGTTGCCTAATTCTCTTATCTTAATATTTTCTGCATTTCTTTTTAGAGGTTTTTGTTGAAGATATCTAGCTTTTCTATTCTGACCATTGTTCTCGCAAACTCTTTGTTGAAAGTACATGACAACATTTTTCTGAATTCAATTTATGATAGTTTCAGAGCCTGTTCTTTTTAAGAAAATTCCTTGAGATCTGAGTGTTGTTCATTTGTTAATCCTTCTTCTGATGAATCAGGAGTGACTGCTGCCACTGCAGCATCGTGGCCGGGTATTACGGTTGGGAGGGCTGCTAGATTTTGTGGGAGTCGATGACTTTGTTGAGTAGTGCCAGAAATGAATAATAGAAGAGGGACGGGGGAGGGAAAAAAGGCTTTGGGCAGTAAAAGGCTGTACTAAGAAAAGTTGGGAGGGGGAGGAACACTGTACTTGAGTGTATTCTTCCCTAAGGCCAAGAGCTTCTTAACATAGTCCGTCAAAGCACAGGCAATCTTCAGGAAAACCATCATGGTGCCAAGTTTGTCCTTGGGATAGCCTAGGCTGGTCCTTTGGGACCTATGCTCCGGGAACTGTGCAGGCCAGCTTGCTTGGAGAGCTGGAAGCCACATGGGACCTGCGTGCTTATTACACGTGAAGCTTTGGACCCTGCTCACAATGATAGTCTTTGAGGAGTGGAGCTGGGTTGCTGTAGCCAGCAGTGCAGAATGGAGCTACAGATGGGTAGCAGGAGACCACTGGGCGCCTCTTCAGTGGACCTGCTCTTTCCTTCCCTTCTCTGCTTGCTCCCACAGTCTCTGATATATGGAAGCCTCCTTTTACTTCACTTTCAAGCCATTGTCTGAGATCACAGGCCACCTGTCTTTTCTTAGGGCCTAGTCTATCCTGGTTGTTACATAAGGATCTACCTGTGTGTATGTGTTCAGTTGGACATGTTCTAGTCCCCTTTCTTTAATGTTTTTAAAAGTTTCTATAGAACTGGTGTCAGCACTTCTGAATTTTTTATGAAATATCCCAGTGAAGCCATCTTGCCATTGACTTTTCTTTTTATATATATTTTTGGTCTTTTTTGAAGGGGTGGAGCAGGGGGTTAATCACATTCTGAATTGCTTATTTCATAATTACTCTGCTTAAACCTATTTCTATTCATATTAGTTTAGGTATGTCGTATATTTTCAGGAATTTGTCCCATTCATCTGCACTTTCAAATCTGTTGCAGTTCTTTTTCATAGTGTTATGATTCTTTATTCAATGAATATGTTGTGTTGTCTCCAGATTCATTTCTTTGGATTATTTGCCCTCCCCCCCCCCCCCCCAGTATATCCAGTAGTTTGTTTCAGTGATCCTTTTCAAAGAACCAACTTCTGGTTTGATTGATTTTTTTCTGTTGTTTAACTGTATTCTATTTCATTTCTTTCTCACTGGTATTTATTATTCATTTCAGCTAGTATCTTTGGCCTCTTGCTCTTCCTTTCCTTTTTGTTCAAGTTTTCATTTAAACAATTGATTTTCATCCATCTTTTTAAATATGGGCATGTATTGCTATGAATTTCCCTCTGAGAATGGTTTGTGCTGTGTCCCAAAGGATTTGGTATGTTGTGCTTTCCTTTATATTTGATACCAAGTATATTTTTATTTCACTTTTAATTTCTTACATAGAGAAATTGTTTTCTAGTCGTACAATATTTAATTTTGGTATAATAATAATTATTCATTTTTATTCTTCCTGTGATTGATTTCTTACTTCATACCATTATGGTCAGAAAGTATGCTTTGTATGATTTTAATGTTTTAAAACTTGAGATTTGTGGCCTAATCTGTAGTTGGTTCTGGAAAAATTATCCTGTGAAAATGTCTGCTGATGATGGATGGAGTGTTCTAAGTTAAATTGGCTTATGATTTTCTTTATGTTCTTAATGTCCTTATTGATTCACTTTTTAAATGTTCTGTCGAGAACTGAAATTGAAGGTTTCAAATCTACAAATATTAATAGCGGCACTGTAATTTTTTTTCTTTGATATTAGTGTTTGTGTCATGTTTTTGGACAGGTTAGGTGAATATATGCTAATAATTGTTGTATCTTCTTGAAGTATTAGCCCTTTTATTATGTAATAGCCTTTATCAGTATGACCACACTCCTTTTTTTGGGTGCTGGTTGCACGGAACATTTTTTCCATCCTTTATTTTCAATCAGTTTGTGTCCTAATGTGAATGTGTGTTTTGTGTAGGTAACAAAAGATGAATCATGTTTTTTATCCAGTCTATCACTCTGCCTTTTGTGTCAATATTTTGGCTATTTACATTTTCTTCATTCTTTTAGCTAATTGGGTTTTGAGTTTCTTTTATCTGGTTTCTCTTTTTATCAATTTTCCTGTTATTTTTTGTATTTAGCATCTTTTGTTATGAGCTTTAATTCCTCTTTACATATTCTCTTAGTGGTTACTACAAATATTATACTATACAACATGCAATTACAGTAACATTTAGCATGCAATCAACAATGAATGTGAAATATTAAGTATTCCTGGTTTACTGTTCCCTCTCCTTTTTCTGTTGGTGAACCTCCAGTGACAGTAATGTACACCCTACATCCAGTAGTCGTAATATGTACTTATTTTCTGAGATCTCTGTCTGACTCCTTCCTCCCCCTTTGTGTACATTTGAGTGTTTGATTAATGTTCTTTCCTTTCCATTTAGAAAACTTCCTTAAGTACATGTAGGGCTGGTCTGGTATTGCCAAATTCCCAAGGCTTCTGGTTATTTGGGACTCTTCTTCCCTGTTTCAAAGAAATGCCTTGACTTAGTGCTTTTCTGTTGTTTCCTTTTTAATTAAAGTAGGACGATGCCATCTATCGGTTGGCGTGTGTCACATATTGGTATAAGGAGCCCTGGTGGTGCAGATTGGTGTGATACTGCTAACCACAAGTCAGCAATTCACATCCATCTTTCTCTGTAGGGGAAAGATCAAGCTATTGCTCCCATAAACATGTACGCTCTCAGAACTCTAGGGTAAAAAAAGAAACCAAGAAACCATGGGGAGCAGTTTTACTCTTCCCATAGGGACACGAACAGTCAGAATCAACTTGAAGGCAGTGGGTTTTTACCTGTTGTTATGGAATTAAAGAATTTCCGATTTATTACCAAAGGTTTATAATTCATTACTGTGCTTAGATTTCTGGTGTTCAAATTGTGCCAGACAGGTCAACCTATCTGCTAAGTTTTTGCACTGCACCATCATTGTTTTGGTTGTTTTATTACGTGGTTCCTGAGATACTCCAGATTTACCTTGTACATTGCTGCCATTTACCCCAGAATCTGCCATTTCTCCAATGACTGCCGGTTCATTTGACAAGAGAATGATTCTTGAGGTCGATTAGGTTACCAGATGGGCTCATTGCTACAGGGATATCCTTGCTTGTTGGCTGAACTCAGTGTCTTACACTCATTCTACAGAAGGAGAAATAGCATGACCTTTCCCCCTGCGTAGCGCCCATTCTTTTCCAAATTTTAGCGTAAAGTTTCACTGTAATTTACAATGCATATTGCAAAGCACAACAACCATGCTTCTTCCCTTTGTCGCTGAATTTTCCTCCAATTTAGCTATCATTTTAACTTTCTTTCTCTTTCTCTCAGCTGGTAATCTTTGTTTTCTCGATGAGGCTGCCCTTGGCAAATATAAGATTTTAGTCAGATCGCTTTCAGTGGCAGTTTTTACTGCTATTGTGGACACTACAATGGATTTATCAAATGTTCTTTCTCTTTAAGCATCATTTCAGCTTTTTCTTTTTTTTCCCAACTGTCCATCTTGATTTTCCTGGTGAGGCTGCCTTTGATAAAAGGAAATATAAGATGGTAACCCGCTATCTTTGGTTTGATACTTTTTTCTGCTGTGTATTTTGCTGGACACCATAATGGCTTTCTGTGGCCTCTGTAAGAAACCCAGAGTCCTTTGTTCTTAATGCTGTGATAGACCTTAGTGGACTTGCTACTTCACAAGACTTTCCCCAGATTCCTTATCACCTTCAACATCCACAGCCACCCACTTAAGCAAGTGATAACTTAAAAACAGTAGTCTGACTTCCATCCTTCCAGAGAGCCACCAAGTAGACGTGCTAAGGCCCTGCTGCTCTAGCTCAGGCTCCACACATCTCTACCAGTTGTAATGGACTATGCTCCTAGGTTTTGTGTTACTAAATCTCAAGACAGAGAGACTTCGACTCGTTGTATATCAGGCATCAGCTTTCTCACACTGCTGAGTGGTAGGGATGTGTCTAAAGGAGTCCTAGTGGTACTTAGTGGCTATGTTTGGGTGCTGTTAAAATCTAGGTCAGTCGTTCAAACCCATCAGCCAGTCTGTGGGAGCGAGATGAAGCCGTCTGTTCCTGTAAAGATTTTCCACCTCAAAAACCGAAAGAAGTAGTTCTCTGCCCTATATGGTCGTTGTGAGTAAGAATCAACTTGTTATCAGCAGTGGACATTTTCAGAATACCTATTTGGAATATAAGAAGAACCACACAAGAAGCAGGCCACCAGATAAATATGACTGTGGATGCTGCTTCCAAGATCCGTGCTGCCCAGTGGAAAGGGAAATGAGCTGCAAGTGCACACAGTTGACGCATCCCACTGCCGACTGCGAGGCTGGCAGTTTGAGTCCACCCACATTGAAAGGGATATTGAAAGAAAGACCTGGTGATCTACTTCTGAAAAATCACCATCGAAAACCCTGTGAAGCACAGTTCTACCCTGACACCCATGGGATTGGTAGTACTACTCAACCGGGTGCCTAGCAAGACACCATTCTTTGTGGGATTTTTCCTATTTTAATTACCATCCATTGCTTTTTATTTTTTTAATCATTTTACTGAGGGCTCGTACAACATTTATCACAATCCATACGTACATCCATTGTGTCAAGCACATTTGTACATTTCTTGCCATCATCATTCTCAAAATATTTCTTTCTGCTTGAGCCCTTGGTATCAGCTCCTCCTTTTTCCCCTCCCTCCTAACCCTTCTCCCTCATGAATCCTTGATAAATTTATAAATTATTATTATTTTGCCATGTCTTACACTGTCCAGCATCTTCCTTCACCCACATTTCTGTTGTCTGTCCCCCAGGGGGTGGTTATATGTAGATCCTTGTGATCAGTTCCTGCTTTCTACCCCTCCGTCCCTCCACCCTCCCTGTTTCGCCGCTCTCACCACTGGTCCTGAGAGGGTCATCTGTCCTGGATTGCCTCTGTTTCCAGTTCCTGTGTGTACCAGTATACATCCTTTGGTCTAGCTGGATTTGTAAGGTAGAATTGGGATGATGATAGTGGGGAGGAGGAAGCATTGAAACTAGAGTAAAGTTGTATGTTTCATCATTGCTACACAGCACCTTGACTTGCTCATCTCCTCCCTGCGACCCTTCTGTGAGGGGATCGCCACTTGCCTACAGATGGGCTTTGGATCCCCACTCTGCACTGCCCCTCATTCACAGTGATAATAATATTTTTGTTCTTTGATGCCTGATACCTGAACCCATCAACATCTCATGATCACACAGGGTAGTGTGCTTCTTCCATGTGGGATTTATTGCTTCTCAGCTAAATGGCCTCTTTATTTTTAAGCCATTAAGACCCTAGGTGCTATATCTTTTGATAGCCAGGCACTACCAGCTTTCTTCACCACATTTGCTTACGCACCTGTGTTGTCTTCAGCGATCGTGTTGGGAAGGTGAGCCTTATGGAATGCCAGTTTAATAGAACAAGTGTTCTTGCATTGAGGGAGTACTTGAGTAGAGGCCCAATGTCCATCTGCTACGTTAATACTATAAATATATGCACATAGATCGATTATTTCCCCATTGTCATATATAAATATGTTTGCATATGTACATGCCTGTATTTAGACCTCTATAAATGTCCTTTGCCTTCTAGTTCTTTCCTCTATTTCCTTTTACTTTTATCTTGTCCCACTATCATGCTCAGCCTTCATTTGGGTTTCAGTAATTCCTCTCAGTTACATTACCCTTGAACAAGCCCTACCAGGCCTTTTACACCCTCCTCATCACTGATTTTGGATCACTTGTTATTCCATTGTCCCTGGGATTTATTAACACCACTTCCTTTCCCCCACCTCTCCCTCTACTATGTCCCCTGGAACCTTCGGTCCTGTTGTTTTCTCCTCCAGATTGTTTATCCAGACTCTTTTATCTAGACAGACCTGCAGAGATAATACTATGCACAAACCAAGACAGAGCAAAACAAAGCAACAAAAAAGAAAATAGTTCAAGGTCTATTGACATTTAGGAGTGTTTTCTGGTGGAGTCTGATGGAGTGCCACACCATGGCCCCAAAGTCTATTTTTGGTATTCCCTCGAGACGTCCTTGCTCTGCTCCCCTTGCTGTTCTGTTGCACGCCTTTAGTGTTTTGCCTCGGTGTGGTGGGGTCTGATCAGGCATAATTCCCTCACTGTGTATCCAGTGTTGTCCCCTATAGGGCTATGGGCCAGTGAGGGATGTCATGTCTCATAGTGGGGTTGACCATATGGCCCTCTCTAGCTATTGGCTGCTCTGAGCAGGGATATCATCTTCAAGTCTTGGTGGGCCAGGATGTGCTCCACTCTCTCTTCCTCCCCCCTCATTTGCTCCTGTGTGCTCTGATCAGACATGTCCCTCTCCCTGAGCTGTAGCTTCAGTGCTGCCCCTAAGGTAAATTCTTCAGGGGGCAGGGGTGGTTGTCCACATAGTTGGGATTGGGGCCTGTCTCTCAGACCCCTCTACTGGTTCCCTGCTTCATGCCAGTATGTTGCATTCACATCTTAGAGCACCGCTTTGTAGTCTGGTCCCTCTTTCCCTGAGAAGATATGAATAATACACTCCCCTTGGGGGAGTTAGTGCCCTGTTCCCCAACTACTCATTTGTTTTTGTTTTTTCTCTCTTTCCCCTTCCTTTTTAGTTGTCTACCATATGTATTCCTGGATTTGGTCTGGTCCCTGCCATACTCCCTGAACCTGAACCCAGGAATGTTTATATACAATAGTTTTTTCCCTAAGCCCGTTTTGCACTTTTTTTTTTTAAGCTTTCCTCATCAGACTCATATAGTACTTCTCATTTTCTGCTTGGCTTACTTCGCTTAGTATAATTTCCTCCAATTCTTTCCAATGTGCTTCATGCATTCATCACTACTTTTTTTCTTATTTTTTTAATCATTTTATTGGGGGCTCATAGAATTCTTATCACAATATATTCTTGATCCATTGTGTCAAGAACATATGTACATTTGTTGCCATCATCATCCTCCAAACATTTGCCTTCTATTTGAGCCCTTAATATCTGCTGCTTATTTTCCCCCTCCCTCCCCACTGTCCCCTACCTCATGAACCCTTCATCATTAATAAATTATGATTATTTTGTCATATACTACACTGTCCGATGTCTCCCACCGCCTTCTTCTCAACTGTCCCTCCCCCAGGGAGGAGACTATATGTAGATTCTTGTAATCAGTTCCCCCTATCCACCCCACATTCTCTCCATCCTCCAGGCATCGCCACTCTCACCACTGGTCCTGAATGAGTCATCTGTCCTGGATTCCCTGTGTTTCCAGTTGCTATCTGTACCAATGTACATCCTCTGGTCTAGCCAGATTTGTAAGGTAGAATTGGGATCATGATAGTGGAGGAGAGGAAGTATTTAAGAACTAGAGGAAAGTTATATGTTTCATCGCTGCTACCCTGCACTCTGACTGGTTCATTTCTTCCCCACAACCCTTCACTAAGGGGTGTCCGATTGGCTACCAATGGGCTTTGAGTCTCCACTCTGCACTCACCCACATTTTCAATGATATGATCTTTTGTTCCTTGATGCTTGAAACCTGATCCCTTCGACAGCTCGTGGTCACACAGGCTGGTGTGTTTCTTCCATGTGGGCTTTATTGCTTTTGAGCTAGATGGCCACTTGTTTATCTTAGAACCTTTAAGAACACAGACGCTATATCTTTTGATAGCTGGGCACCATCACTTTTCTTCACTACATTTGCTTACACACACGTTTGTCTTCATTGATCGTATCAGGGAGGTGGGCACCCATTGATATGATTTTTAGTTCTTTCATGTCTGATAACCAGTCCCTTCTACACCTTGTGGTCAGACAGGCTGTGTGCTTCTTCCATGTTGGCTTTGATGCTTCTCAGCTAGATGGCCGCTTGTTTATCTTCAACGCTTTAAGATCCCAGACGCTTTGATAGCCACGTACCATCAGCCTTCTTCACCACATTTGCTTATGCACACATTTTTCTTCAGCAATCATGTCGGGAATGTATGCATCCTGGAATGCCAATTTAATAGAACAAAGTGTTCTTGCATTGAGTAAGTGGAGGCCTAATTGTTTTATTAGGAGTTCACACAACTCTTATCACAATTCATACATACATCAGTTGTGTAGAGCACATTTGTACATTCATTGCCCTCATCATTCTCAAAACATTTCCTCTCCACTTAAGCCCTTGGCATCAGGTCCTCATTTTGTCCCCTCCATCCCCGCTTCCCCCTCCCTCATGAACCCTGGATAATTTATAAATTATTATTTTGTCATATCTTGCCTTGTCCGACATCTCCCTTCACCCACTTTTCTGTTGTCCACCCCCTAGTAACAAGGTCAAATGCAGATCATTGAAATCGATTCCTCCCTTCCAACCTACTCTCCCTCTACGCTTCTAGTAGTGCCACTCTCACCACTGGACCTGAAGAGATCATCCACCCTGGATTCCCTATGTTTCTGGTTCCTATCTGCACCAGTGTACATCCTCTGGTCTAGCCAGACTTGCAAGGTAGAAATCAGATCATGATAGTGCAGGAGGATGAAGCATTTAGGAACTAGAGGAAAGTTGTATTTTTCATTGTTGCTACATCACACCTTGACTGGCTCGCCTCCTCCCCTACACCCCTCTGCAAGGGGATTCCGGTGACTGACAAATGGGTTTTGGATCTCCAATCTGCACCCCGCCCCCCCCACCTCATTCACTATGGTAAGATTTTTTGTTCTGATGATGCCTGATACCTGATCCCTTCAACACCTTGTGATCGCACAGGATGGTGTGGTTCTTCCATGTGGGCTTTGTTGCTTCTGAGCTAAGTGGCTGCTTGTTTGCCTTTAAGACACCAGACGCTATACCTTTTGATATCCGGGCACCATCAGCTTTCTTTGCCACATTTGCTTATGCACCCATTTGTCTTCAGCGATCATATCATGGAGGCAAGCACAAAATGTTATGATTTTTTGTTCTTTGATGCCTGATAACTGATCCCTTTGGCACCTTGTGATCACACAAGCTGGTGTGCGTCTTCCATGTGGGCTTTGTTGCTTCAGAGCTAGATGACCACTTGTTTATCTTCAATCCTTTAAGACCCCAGACGTTATATCTTTTGATAGCCGGGCACCATCAGCTTTATTCACCACATTTGCTTATGCACCCGCTTTGTCTTCAGCAGTTGCGTTGAAAAGGTCAGCATCACAGAATGTCAATTTAATAGAAGAAAGTATTCTTGCATTAAGGGAGTACTTGAGTGGAGGCCCAATGTCCTTCTGCTACCTTAATACTAAACGTATAAATATATGCACATAGATCTATTTACCCATCCTCATATATAAATATATTTGCATATATACATGTCTTTATCTAAACCTCTATAAATGCCCTTTGTCTCCTAGCTCTTTCCTCTATTTCCCTTGACTTTCCTTCTGTCCCACTATCATGCTCAGTCCCGACCAGGGTTTCAGCAAATCCTCTTTGTTACATTACCCTTGATCATGCCCTACCAGGCCTCCCAGCCCCTCCTCACCACTGATTTAGATCACTTGTTCCCTTGTCCCTGGGTTTGTTAACACCACTACCTTTTCCCCCACCTCTCCTATGTCCCTCCTGAACTGTCGGTCCTGTTGTTTTATCCTCCAGATTGTTCATCCAGCCTATCTTATTTAGAAAGACCAGCGGAGATAATAACATGCACAAAAACAAGACATAAAAATACCAAGGAACAATATACAACCAACCAACAACAATAAATCAATGACAAAAAAAAGCACAAGAAAGAAAAGTTTGTAGTTAGTTCAAGGATTGTGTGTTGGCCTTTAGGAGTGTTTTCCAGTTCAATCAATTGGGGTACCACACCCTAGCCCCAAAGTCCACCTTCATCATTCCCTGAGGACCTCGCCGTTCCATTCCCTTGCTATTCTGTTGCACCCCCTTAGTGTTTTGCCTCGGTGTGGCGGGATCAGATCAGGCGTAGTTCCCACACTGTGTCTCCAGTGTTGTCCCCGGTAGAGCTATGGGTCAGTGAGGGGCGTCATGTCTCATAGTGGGGCTGGCCATGTGGTCCTCTCTGTGGACTGGCTGCTCTAATCGGGATAATCGTCCTCAAGACCTGGTGGGCCAGGATGTGCTCCACTTTCTCCTCCTCCCCCTTCATCATCACCCATGTGCTCCCATCAGATATGTCCCTCTCCTGGAGCTGCAGATTCAATGCCGTCTTTTGAAATAAGTTCTTCTGGTGGGAGGGCCAGGCGTCCTCTTAGTATTTGTCATCACTGCTTTTTAGTGATGTGTAGTACTCCATTGTATGTATATACCACTGTTTTTTAATCCAATCATTTGTTGGTGGAAATTTGGGTTGTTTCCAACTCCTTGCATTCGGATTTGTACCCTTGTGGAACTGCTGTTCAGGTCCTTTGCCCACCTCCTCGGTGGGCAATTAGTTTTTTTCTCTTTGGAAACTAGCAGAGTATTGTAGATTTTAGTAATAAGGCCTTTGTCTGATGTGTCAGGCTAAAGATGTTTTCCCAGTCCGTGGGCTCTCTTATTACTCTCTTGGTGAATTATTTTGATGTACACAGATGTTTTATCTTCAGTGTATCCCACATGTCAATTTGTGACTCATGTGCATTTGTGTCCTTCCCTGTTTCTGCTATCCCATGTATTCCCAGTGCCAAAATTCTCAGATTGGTCCCAGTTCCCTTATTGATGGACCTAATAGTTTGGAGTTTTACCTCAAGGTCTGTGATTTACCTTGAGTTTATTCTTGTGCATGGAGTCAGATGAGGGTCATGCTTCATTTTTCTGCAGGTAGATATCCATTTTTTCCAACACCGCTTGTTAAAGAGGGTACCTGCTTTTGATATTTTGGGGGCTTTATCAAAAGTGAGTTGTCTGTATGCTGATGATTTTATTTCTGGGTTTTCAGTTCTTTTCCAGTAGTCTAAGTATCTGTCATTATACCAATACCTCCCAGTTTTGACCATGATGGCATTATAATATGTGCTAAAGTCAGGTAAAGCAAGCCCTCCCACTGTGTCCTTCTTAGGGAGTCTCTGCTAATTCTGGGCTTCTTCCCTCTCCATATGAATTTGGTAATCAGTTTTTCCATTTCTTTCAAGAAAGATGAGGGTAATTCTCTCAGGATTGCATTAAAGTTATATAGTGCCTAGGAGAGAACTGACATCTTTACTATATTGAGTCTTCTGATCGACAAAAATGGGATATTCTCCCATTTGTTGAATCACTCTTGGTTTCTTGTAATAGTGTTCCATAGTTTTCCTCATATAAATCTTTTGTTCTTTTAGTCTGCTATTTCCCTAGATATTTTAATTTGTGCTTGGCTATTGTGATGGGTACCACCTTTTTGACCTCCTCTTCTGTTATTTTAGCTGATATGTATAGCAGTCCAGTGGACTTCTGTTTGTTGATCTTGTATCCTGCCACTCTGCCCCTTTTGGATCTTTTGGGATTTTCCATTTATAAAATCATGTCATCTACATATAACGATAGTTTTACCTCTCCTTCCCCAGACGAATACCTTTGATGTCTCTCCTTTGCCTTATGCTGCGAGCTAAAACCTCCAGTACGATGTTAAATAAGAGTGGGGACAAGGGGCATCCTTGTCTGGACCCTTTTTCTGTGGAATTGTGTTCCTCTTTTCTGCATTGACTACCATGTTGGCTGTTGGTTCTTCATATATAGCTTGTATGGTCTTGAGGAATTGTCCTTCCATTCCTATCTCCTGACGTGTCTTAAAAAGGAATTGGTGTTGGATGTTGTCGAATGCTTTTTCCACATCTATCAATATTATCATGTGGTTCTTAGAGTTTTTCATGTCAATGTGGCACATGATACTAATGGTCTTTCGTATGTTGAACTATCCCTGGTATGAATCTTGCTTGGTCATGGTGAATTACCATATATACTCGTGTATAAGCTGAATTTTTCAGCACAAAAAATGTGCTGAAAAACTGGGGTTTAACTTATACGAGGTGTAATATCTCACAGGTGATTGTCGTTCCTCCGCTGTTCATTCAAAGCCCCACTGATACTGCAGGGCTTTGAATGTTTGTTACTCACATCTAACCAATCAGAGCCATCCTATGACGTGGAAGGCTCCAATTTGCAGAAGCACCCATAGTGATTCACTTACGCTGGCAGCTGAACTGGTCAGGATGTGTCCGTGGCTGCGCTCCGTCTCTCCCCTCTGGTCTCTGTGTTAATTCACATCCTGCATTTCCCACCCTAGGCTTATACTCAAGTCATCAGTTTTTCTAGTTTCCCAGGTAAAAACTAGGTACCTAGGCTTATACTCAGGTCGGCTTATATTCAAGTATATATGGTATTCGTTTTATATACATTTGTATTTTATTGGCAAGTATTTTGTTAACAATTTTTGCATCTGTGTTCATTAAGAATATTGGTCTGTAGTTCTCAATTCTTGTAGGATTCCTGCCCTGTTTGGGTATCATATTTATACTTGCTTCAAGAGGTTGCCGTCTTTTCTATGTTCTGGAAGATTTTGTGTAGGATTGGTGTCATTTCTTCCCTAAATGCTTGGTAGAATTGTCCTGTGAAGCCATCTGGTCCAGGGAATTTGGGGTTGGTAATCCCTTGATATCCTTGTCTATTTCTTCTATTGCTATGGGTCTATTGACATTCTTGATGTTCCTCTGGGAAATTCGAGGGAGGGATTGTTTTTCAAAATTTGACCATGTCTTCCAAGTTGTTGAATTCATTGGAATACAGTCCTTCGTAATACTCTTTAATTATCATTTTGAATTCATTAGAGTCTGTTGTAATGTCCCCTCTTTCATCCCTCATTCTTGCTATTGAAATTTGTTCCCGTCTTTCTTTGGTTAGGTTTACCCACGATATGTTGATTCTGTTTATCTTTTCAAAGAACCAACTTTTAGCAGCATTAATTTTTTCCATAGTTTTCTTATTTTCCCTCTCCTAAATCTCAGCCCTGATTTTTATTATTTCTTTTCTTTTGCTATTAGCATGATTGTGCTGTTGACTCAGCCCTAGTTGCTGTAAATTTTGTGCCAGCATATCAATCATATGGCTTTCTTCCTTTCTCAGGTGTGCATGTATTGCTATGAAACTTCCTCTGATAACTGCCTTTGCTGTGTCCCATAAGTTTTGGTACGTCTTATTCTCATTCTCATTGGTTTCTAGAAATTTCCTAATTTCATCTATGATCTGAGCCAGTACACACTCCTTTTTCAGTAGAGAGTTATTCATCCTCCAATTGTTTGCCTTGTTTTATTCATCTTCCTTTTGCTAATTTCCAGCCTTATGGCACAGTGGTCAGTGAGAGAAGTCTATATGATATCAATGTGCTTAAATTTATGCAGATTTGACTTATGCCCCAGCATGTCGTCTATCTTCGAATATGTGCTATGTGGGCTTGAAAAGAATGTGAAATATTTTGTATTTTCATGAAAAGCTCTGTAAATATATATCAGGTCAAATTGACTAATTGTAGTGTTTAGATCTCTGGCCTCCTTGTTGAGTTTCTTTCCCTGTGATATTTCTTTCTCAGAGAGTGGTGTATTGAAGTCACCTACTATAATTGTTGAGGCTGTGACTTCCTTTTTCATATTTTGAAGCATTTGTTTGACGTATTCAGCAGGTCTGTCATTTGGGGAATATGTTTACAATGCTTAGTGGTTCTTTGCCTACTGTTCCCTTGAGCATTATATAGTGTTCCTCATCTCTTTTTATGGTTTGCACTTTGAGGTCAGTTTTATCCAAGATTACGATTGCAACACTTGGTTTTTTTTTTTAATTGCTGTTTCTTTGGTATGTTTTTCTCCAGCATTTGATTCTCAGCCTAGTTTTGTTTGTAGTCTTGACATGTGTCTCCTGTTGGCAGCAGATTGATTAGTTGTATTTCTAAACTAGTCTGCTAGCCTCAGTCTTTTAATGCCTGAGTTTAGTTCATAGATATTCAGGGGTATTATTTCCATCCGTGGACTCTGATGTCATCTTACACCTTTTGTGTTGGGTGTTTTCCCACCTCCCTTTCTTTTTAATGTAGTGTGTGTGTGTGTGTGTGTGTGTGTTTCATTCTTGACTTCTTTTCACCCTTAATCCAATGCTATCTTGGGGGCTGTTTTCTCTTTGTTTCCCTCTGGGTGAGGTTGTTCTCTGTGGCAGTCTCTTACTTATGCTTG
Organism: Tenrec ecaudatus; assembly: GCF_050624435.1. Classification (NCBI taxonomy): domain Eukaryota; kingdom Metazoa; phylum Chordata; class Mammalia; order Afrosoricida; family Tenrecidae; genus Tenrec; species Tenrec ecaudatus. The sequence goes on from NW_027459604.1 coordinate 62,552, forward strand.
GTGAGTGCTGTTCTTCTGCCTATACTGGATCGACAAGGATCCAGGCTGGGTTTCTTCTAATGTATTTTTTGAGTTTTTCCTTCTCTAAAAGACAATTACTTCTTCATCTATCTTGATCAATAATTTGGCTGTGTAGAGTATTCTTGGGTTTGCATTATTTTACTTCAATTTTTGCAATGTTGCTCAACAACTCTCTCCTCATCTTCATAGTGTTCTCTGATACCCTGTTTCCCCGAAAATAAGACAGTGTCTTATATTAATTTTTGCTCCCAAAGATGCACTAGGTCTTATTTTCAGGGGATATCTTATTTTTCCATGGAGAAGAATGTGGTACACGTTTATTGTTTATTGTTTTATTAAAAGAGACCTCGTACTACCTGTCTGCTCTGACTGCGCTGCAGCCAATAGTGAGCTGCGTGGTGGTGCCCACCACTATGATCCAGAGTCCAGAGTTACGGTAGCTTCGGGGGTGCTGATTTTTGGGGAGGTCTTATTTTTGGGAGATGCCTTATATTTCAGCCCGAGGCAAAACTGTAAGTAGGTCTTATTTTGGGGGGATGTCTGACTTTTGGGGAAACATGATAGGTCTGAGCATATTCTTATTTGGGAAACTATGTGATTGCTTGTTTTTCCCTAGCTCTTCTCATGATTTTCTCCTTTTCCTCAAAGTTGGATAGTAAGTATGATGTGCCTTGATTTCTTCTTGGGTTTCAATCTGACTGGTGTTCTTTCAGCCTCCTGAATGGTTGCCAGGTTTTCATTCATTAAGCTCGGGAAGTTTTCCTCCAAGAATTTCCTCTCTGTTGCAGTTGACTTCTTTGTGGTGTCTTCCTCTGGTAATCCAATAATTCTAATGTTGTTCCACTTCATAGCATCAGACCTAGCTTTTAGGTTCTCTTCAGCTTCACTAATGATCTTATTAGATTTTTGTTCGCATTTAAAGTCTCCTTGGCTGTCCTCTAGGTCACTGGTGCAATTATCTGCCTCCTCTAGTCGATTCTCGAGGTCTGTGTGTCTGCTACTAGTTTTTGTTATCTCTTCCCTGATCTCTTGTATTTCCCTTTGGTGTATGGACTTAATCTCCTCTTTCATTTCATCTTTTTTCTGTATTGTTTTTCTCATATCCTGTATTACTGCAAGAAGTATTCTGAAAAATTCTTTATGTGGCAGATAAATATCTGCTTCTTCTATGCATGTCGTTCGGTTCAGGACATCTCTGCCATTGAAGTTTGTTTCTCATGTTTTTTTGTTGAGGTCATTGGGCCTGATTGCTGTTTGTTTTAGAGGAGCCAGGTGCCATTTTTCAGGGAGTCAAAGAGCACTGGCTCTCTCTGGGAGACTCGTAGGAAAGCTTCTTCGAACTGCTACAGCTAATTTCACTATGGAATTAGCCAACCACTTTGTCCTCCTGTGGCTTCACTCTTTCCCTAGTCAACAAGTTGGATGGGCCTCTCCGGAGATGCTGGTTGGGTTGTTGTGGATCCACGAGGATGGTGCTTTACTGGGTGATCTCACAAGAATCCATGATGGTGTGGCCCATGACGGCTTGGGTTGTCACAGGTGGCATGCAAAGGTGCCCGCTGCAACAGGAGTGTCACAGAAATCTGGTTGGTTGCCTGCTTTGGTATAGAGCACCGTGAATGGTGGGCAGAATTTCCCTGATCAGGTAGATCACTGCGTAGGTTAGGCAGAGTTTCCCACTGCTCCGTGGAAAGCTGGTGAGTGTTTGATAAGCTTTCTTAGTCTGTGAGGCACTACAGCAGGCGGGAGGAAGCTCCCTCAGTAACGTGGGACCACAGAGGATGGATAGGAGCTCCCCAAGGCACACAGGCAGGATTTCCCCCAAAGAAGGGGTGCCGAATTTCTCCAGCCATGTCTTAAGCACTACAGAGGACCGGCAGGTGGGCTTTTCCAGGGAAGAAGTTGGGCAGGATATCCCCTGTTGGAGTGTGGGTCGTCTTTCCCAGCTTCCGGTTATGCTGCAGAGGGAGGAGCTCGCCCAGCAGGGTTGAGTGCAGGCATTAATGCCCTAGGCTAAGGGTAGTGGTCAGGATGTTGGCAGTGCTGTGTGAGAGAAAGGGGAAGAGAAAAAGAGAAGGAAAAAAAAAAACAGCCCACTGAGACAGGGGGATAGGGGGGAATAGAGAGAAGAGAGGGAAACTGAAGCATCAATATAAATGAACCTGATCCTTGACCATGGGGCTGGAGGGGTTTAATCCCTGCCCTGAGATGGTGTCAAACTGTGGCTGTGTTGAGATAAAGCCCCTGTGTTGCCTACAAATGATCCTGGCTCCAGCCAAGACAGTGGCCGGGCCAAGGTAAGGTGACCAGATTTTAACATTGGTATAGCGGGACACCATTGATAAAACTCATATCCTGGTGAAATTGCCACATGGCAGCCGAAAACCGTATATACCCTCACTTGTTGTGCATTCTTTCCAAAAATTGGGACTTTTTAAAAACACCATAGACACGAGAAAAAATGTTTAAAAAGCGGTACGTCTGGTCACCTTAGGCTAAGGTCAAACCCTAGCTGGCCTCCATTGTGGTAAGCCAAAAGACCCAGCTCCTTAAAACCTATTGGATCTCTGCCTACTTATCTTTCTGATGCTCCTTCTGCGACCTAGTGGTGTGGAATTTCCCTCTTAGTGACTCTCCTGCACAGATTTCTGTGGAGTTCCTCTGCTATGTGTTACTCAGTCGCCATCTTCCTGGAAGTCTCTACCATCCATTTCTTAACAGATTTTTGTGAGAACTTTTTTTTCTCTCCCACTTAAAATTAATATACTTTTCCCCTCAAGAGACTGTAATTTACCTTTGTAAATTACAGAAAAAGGGCTTCAAAAATTCATGGGAAATTCCTTTACCTTTTGATCCTATTTCCATGAGCTATTTGTGGCTCACTCATACATGTTATTCCAGTTACTATGGCTCCATAAGAAATTATCGCCAACACTTAATGGCCTAAAATAGCAATTAAATATGCTCATAGATTTTATATTTTGTGGGAAGGAACTCAGACATAGCATAACAAACATGTTTCTTCTCTGCCCTATGATGCCGGGGCCTCAGCTACACACCTTACTGGCTAGACCAGAAATGTCTGAAAGCTCGCTTACCATGTGGCTGCCTGATGGGCCAGTTTGGGCTTCTTCACAGTTCAATGTCTAGTGTCCCTCCAGAGTACGTTTCCTAAAGGAGAAACCAGGTAGAATCATACTCCTATAGTCCCTGGGAGCACTGCTGCCGTATTCATTAGGTCTGAAGAGTCCCAAGTCCCCCATCCCCAGGTGCACAAAAGGGAAAGTGACCACACACCTCACATTCCTTCACGAAGGGATCTAGGGTCCCTGAGTAAACCGCATGGAGTGCATAGCTGACCTCTGGCTACATCAAGGAGAAGAATCCTACGTAGCTCCATCAATCAAGGCCGATTGCCACAAAATAGAGATCAGGCATGCCTCCACCCTCCATCATTCTTTACCCTTTTCTGATAGTAACTGTTTCTTCCACAGCATTCTACTTTTGTGCTGTGTTCTATAATCCATTGCACTGGTCGCACAGAGCTCACAGGCAATACTCACAATTAAGGGAGCTTTTTAGAGAACTTAATGGGTTACTACAAGCCAAGATCAGAAAACACTAAGGATACAGTCATTGGTCCACAGTATCATCTCGCCTCAATCAAGTCTTTCTCTAGTCCTTAGTCTCTGTGTTGCTCTTCAATTCTGTCCCGTGTCTCCTTGCCTCAGCCTCTGACTTTGCCTTGTTCTTTCAGTCTGTCCAGTAATTTCTGTTTCACAGCCTCTGGTTCCTCTTGTCTTTAGACAGAGATCTCATTTGTTCTCCACTGGTAGTTCTTTATCCCTTAAGTTCATGGGATTCCTCTCTGTTCCTGTTCTAAGATAACACATCCCTATGGCCAGGGAAGTGGCAACGAAAATGAACCAGTCCACTCTGTTTTGTGTTAGACATGCCCTATTTGCAAAGTCCCACCTAATCATCAATGGGAATCACAAAGACCTAGACAGAAGAGCCATGCCAAGAGACTTCACACCACGATAGTCCCACAGACAGTCCCACAGACAGGCGCTTCTTGCCTTCTTACCCTTAAATCTACAAGTGAGAGCTGTGTCTTGGGAGATTCGCCTCTAAACCCTGGCAACCAAGTGTGCTTTTTACAGTGCATTTCCTCAACTCCTGTGCAGACAGACCACTGCAGCCAGGTGCAGATTCAGGGCAGCCTCCCAGCATTGCCTGTCTGTCCTGCAGCCCCCACTCTATGTGCCTCATTGGGCCTCAGCCATCCATGTGGCCTTTCTGCTCTGCTGGGTGGCATTTTGTTTTAAGATGATGGCAACGCCTTGACAGTCAAAGCTGCAGAACCCTCTGGAGAAAGGACACCAGTGAGTTGCTTTTCTTGGCCATACCCCATCACTGTGGTGGACTTGCACACATTCCTGTTGAGTCAGGTGTTGGTGATCTGCATTTCTCCTCCACATTCACTTCACTTTAAAAAAAAAATTTAGCCCCTGCTATGATTCTAGTGATAGAAGGCGATGTAGGATTTAAGAAAGCTGAATTATCCCTGTCATGTTTAACTCACTGCATAGTTGGAAACTTATAGTTTGAATGTTACATGTTTGCTGTCAGGAATTGAATTTCCTTTCCACTGGGCATCCTGCAGACCCTGCGGTGCTGCATTGCTCCTTGGGCCTTGCTGTGTAGCATGGGGATTGCAGGGCCATCTCTACTCTGCTTATAGGACCTGCAGGACCGCAATGATGAGTTGCAGGCTGCGCTGGAAGGCCTACAGACATGGATGCACAAGACACAGAGTAGCCCATCTAGTTTCCGGCCAGATGGATGCCTGCCCCCAGCAGATTGCTCCGAAGGTAGAGGATCTTCTTGGGGAAAGGGTGGAGTCCTTGTTCCAGCAAACTGGGCTATCTCTCAGACCTACCCGTAGTTTGTGTCATGGGCCACTTCCAAGCATCATAGGGTATATTGAGGCACAAACACCTGCCCCAGACACACTGGCACCACCCGGCTGAGTTCCTTGTAGCTGGGAATTTATGGAAGGGGATGGGGGCTTTATCAACTGTAATGAAATGGCAGCAGTTATGTGATCTCACAATGACCTCATCAGAGGCATGTCCATCACTCGTAGATGTTCCAAAGCCACCTCCAGAGTTGTGATTAAGATGAAGGGACTTGGTGGTGAGGTTTCAGCATAGGCTAGAGACAGAGAGAGTGAGGGTATGTGACAGTAAATAAAGGAGCTATATTTCCTTTGCCCAGGTCACAGACCAGTCTCTATACAGATTGTCCTCTGAGCTGTAAGCTGGTTGATGTGAAAACTCTTTTAATAAAAGAGATAAATTATATCTAAAACATATTAATGACTCCCTGATATTCAGAGAGAGCTTGAGATTTGTCCCCTTGAGTGTCAGAATTCGTCAGAATAGACCTGTGCCAGCGGCGCCTGCGCAGGACACAGGTCAAGCACTGGAAGCAGTTGGGACCTGTGTGCATAGGCGTGCATATCTGCTTAAAAGTAGATATCTCTGGCTTCAGGATCCTCTTAGTGCTGAGGTTTATGACAAATTCCACCTACAGTGTAGACTGTGTTTGATTAATCTCAGCTCCTTCAAAAGACAAGAACAAGGAGGTAACACAGCTGCCCTAGAGTTTTGTCATAGTCCTGTATAGCCAGGGGTTGGTTCTTGGATCAGTGCCCCCAACTGTGCATCAGCAGACACCGTGGCAAGTCTCTCAGCCCTGCTGCCAAAGCTCTGATACACAGTGGTTTTGTGTGCTAAGTTTTGGCCACTCCCTCACCCCAGGGAGATCTGTGGACACTGACAGGCCACTCCCTCACCCCAGGGAGATCTGTGGACACTGACAGGCCATTCCCTCACCCCAGGGAGATCTGTGGACACTGACCTGTGGATCTTTGGCAGTCGAGCATTTTGCATCCTCCTCCCTCCCAGTTTTGTAGTGCTCTAAAGCTATTTATTTAATAAAATGTAAATGAATTATAGCTAAAAGAGCCAACCTGGGAACCTTAAGTTTTCTCTGAATGTGGGTACAGCGTCTTTGGACCCCAACATAACCTGCTCACCTGCAAATGGCAGATTGGTGTCTTGAAATCCTGTGAGTCAACAGCCAAAGGCCATTAGACTCATTTGGGAAATGTGGGATGGAGCCTGACACAGCCAGCTGCACCACATCCAGAGATGCCAAGGGTGCTGTGACATCCATTTAAGGCATCCTATGTATTCTTCCACACAACAGACAGGTCAGCCATCCCCAGGGAAATGGACACTGTGTCCCCTCAACTACACAGAATTTATGGCCCTCAGCACGAACCACTGACCCAAAACCTGGGAGACAAGGCCCTGAAGTCTTGGGTCTGCTCGAGACTGGGGACTGCGGCACCAGATCACAGACCTAGGCTTCATGCCATCGCTAATGAAACCTAGCAGTTTCACAATGTGGCCTTTTTATGTACTGTCCTCCCATCCCTCTGATGGAAACCATTTTAGAAGCAGCACCAAGGCTCAGTTGACCCTTCCGATGTTTGTCTGCTGCTGAGAGAATAGTAAGAAGCTGGGTTGCAGTAAGCCTAGTGATGTGGACTGTCCAGCCTCACGGACCTCCTGTCAGCCCAGGTGACTGCGCAAGTTGACAGTTCTCAGTTTCCAAGGCAAAGTAATTCTTTCCAGAGGTTCTCATTCAGGTTTTTGTCTTGTCCCTTATGTCAAAGTTTGTCACCATTTTCAGGGTGACAATGAGAGTAGAGGATGACTTTGCCACGTCCCATCCTTGACACTGCAAAATGAAGACTGAGTCATGGCATAAATGCAATTCTGAGTCTCAGACCAGCTCTCTTCCAAGCCCTAGCAACACACGTAGTTCAAAGATGTGCCTTGTGTGCCTGGTGTGCGGAGTGGTGATTCAGGTCGGAAAGCGAGTCCTTGCAGTGCTCTCAAGCACCATTCCTCATTCCACACGTATGGAATGTGCCTGACTGCTTTATTTATTATTATTATTATTATTGTATTTTAAAATCATTTTGTTGGGACATCTTACAAGTATAACATTCCATAGTTAAATCACATCAAACAGTGTTGTACAGTTGCTACCACAATCCGTTTCAAAACATTTTCTTTTTCTTGAACTCCTTGATATCTGCTCCCCATTTATTCCCTCCTTTGCCCACCATACCCCGCCCCAGGAAACCTTACTTTATTTTTTTCCATATCTTGCACATCCAATATATCCACTCACATACAATTCTGTTGTTCGATCCCATTGAGTGGGGTTATTCAGTCATCAGTGCTCTCAGCTCCCTGTTATCTCCTCCCCCCTTCCCGTACCCTCAGGGAACCGTTACTCCATTTATTGTTTCTGAAGGGTTATCTATCTTAGCTTTCATGTATCAAATGATATTAAATATACGATGAACCTACATCAAATCTGATATGATTAAAGAGGCAAAACAAATAAAAACCATAATCAAAAGGGGAGGGAATATTAAGGAACTAGAGGATAATTATGTAGTTCATCAGTGCTATACCACACCCTGGATTTATCATCCCTTCCTGTGTCCCTTCTGAGCGTGACTGTCCAACTACCAGAGGGGCTGTGATTTCTGGGTCTCTACTACATCCATGCCCCTTCACATCAATTTGGTTGCTTATCTTTTGAACTTCTGATACCATTTCTCCTCAACACCTCATGATCACACAGGCTGGTGTGCTTCCTTGTGGGCTGTTTCTTACCTGCTAGTTGGGCACTTATTTAATTGCAAAGCATCTAAGACCCCATATGCTGTTAATAACCAGGCACCATCAGCTTTTTTCAACCACATTTGCTTATGCACCCATTTTGGCTTCAGCAATCATCTGACCAGTTTATCGAGCAACACACAGACTTACTGCCATCAAGTTGATGCCAACTCATAATGACCCTATAGGACATGGGAGACCTGCCCCTGTGGGTTTCTGAGACTGTAACTCTTGATGGTGGTTTCAAACTGCTGACATTTCAGATCACAGTCCAATGCATAAACACCATGCCACCAGAGCTCCTACATATCCTGAAACCCAGCATTATTTGTGTGAGGAGGAGGAGGCCAATTTGAAGTCTTTAGCTAATAAACAGGCCATGAGGTGTGTCTGGCCACCTTCATACACAGTGAGGCTCATTCCCAGGCATCACACTGCCCAGAGGCATGTGTCACCAGGTCACCCCACTTCTTCCATCTCCCCACCTCCTCTATGATCCTGGCATCACCAGGGAATAAACTTGAAGTGAAGTACAAGGGGGCCTTACATTCATGGACAATTCCATTATCTTTTTCTTCCGTGTTCTGGAGGTTTTTTGAAGTCCCTTCACACGATATCACTGCCACTTTGTAGGAACTTGAAGGGTGTGATGGGCTGCAGGAGCCTCCTGAGCAATCTGTTCTGGTGAAAGTGTGAAATGGTTCTAAATGAGTGTTTCCTAACGTGGGCAATGCTGCCCCCTGGGGGGCACTGGAATAATCCGTGGGAGCTGCCAAAGCAAATAACCTACACCCTATCCTGGATTAGGGATGGGCTATTGTATAAAAGTTAATTGCCAGAGGGTTGCTGGGTAACTATTTTTCTGAAAATTGGACAGCTGACCAAATAAGTTTGAGATCCTTTATTCTACATGGATACAACATAGCAGATCACCAGTGATGCGTGCTGTTGTACGCCAGTGCGGCAGGACTCCACCATCACTGCCTTTCCCTTGAAAAAGCACATGTAGAATCTGTGCTTTGTTGTCCCTTGGGAATAGGAAAGCTGTAAGAAACCTGTAATGTCCTCACTGAGCTAAGCTGAGATTTCCTCTTCTTCGCAGGCTTTTTCACATGCGTTACAGCTCCTACTCCAGTGAGCCTCGAAACGGAACTCATGATGGAGCAGGTGAAAGAACGTTACCAAGACGTCAAGAGCCAGCTGGAGATGAAGGTAGGTGTGAGGGGTGCCCGAAGGGGAGCCTGGGGCTTCCTTTTGTGCACAGAGAGCCGTGCTTAGTGCTGACCCTTCTCCAGGCAGCTGCCTTGGATTTCTCTGGTTGGTGAGCGGGGGCACTAAGAAGACAGTTTGAGGGAAATACAAGAGAAATGACTGTCAGTGCCTGGCCCAAAGTCGCTGGGGGCTGGCATGCTGAGTGCAGCCCTGCCAACTGCTGTGTGGGAATTCACACCACCTACCTCATTCTTAGCATAACTTATCCTTGGCTTTGCCTCTCGTGGGATGCTGCATAGTTTCTCAGCCAGGATTACCCTGGCTGACAAGGTCTTCTCAGATGAAGTTAGCTCCTGCCTCTCCTTAGATGGTGACTAAGAGAATGTCCGCACACAGTTGCCATGTGCCGCGTTCTTTCTACTTTCAGGACTCAGAGAGCCAGCCACCCTGTTTCCACCGGGACCTCTGAGCTCCTGGGTGCAAGTTACTTACCTAAACGGAGCTTGCCAGCCAACGGCCAGACAATATCTTCTCCCACGGGAGGTTATCCAACTGGTCCAGACAAGGCTGTGCCTACATCTTGAGCACTGAGTCTTGGGGATGTCACCGCTGCCTTTTCATCCCTGACTTCTGCAGGCCTCAGCTCCTTGGCATGCCCGACAACCTTGCTGTTTCCATGTCATATTGTCAGGGGCTAATGTTTCTCTTTCCAGGTAAACTACAAGCAGGAAATTGAACTAATGAAGAAAAACTTTGAGAAGGAGAAAAGGGAAATGGAGCTTATGTTCAAAAGTGAAGTCAGCATGCTAGAGAGGCGCTCCATGCACAGTCTCAGGATGCCCTTTGCAGCCTGCAGGGGCAGCTGTGGGAGATAAGGAGTGGGGGCCCACATTGCCCCAAGGAGTTGGCCACCTTAGCTCAGTGGCCAGACGAGAAGCTACGCCTGAGACACCAGCACGGACTACCACAAATCAGGTCTGCTGCCCTGTTTTCTTCTGGGTCCTCCTTCAGTCTGAAGTTCTTCCCAAAAACCCACATTAGATATTTAATTCAGGAAATGACTCAACTGCAGTGCATGCTAAGTGGGTAGTTTTTCTCTGGCCACAGAGAGGAAGGTAGGAAAAAATAGGGCTTTGTATGAGTTGTTTTAACTTAAATTAGAAATATATATATTAAAACTTAAGTTATGAAGTAATTTAGTTTGTAGACTACTTTTAACACATTCATATTTATTTTCTGCCTCAGACTTCTCTGTAGCAAAGGAACAAAGTAGCAAAGCATCTTCCTTATTTAATGTCATGTTCTAATTTTCCAGTGCACGCGGTAGTATGTGGGCAAATGGAGAAAAAGGCTAAAAGCTCCTTTGCAATAGGGAGGCCAGTTATCTGCGAAGGTAGCTTTTCAAAGCTGTCCTAAGCGAAAGGAGCCCTGCTGGGGCTTTGGGTTAGCATCAGGCTGCTAACTACAAGATTGGTGATTCCAACCTCCCAACTGCTTTGTGAGAGAAAAACAGACTTGCTCCTCCAAGAAGAGGGACCATCTGAGAGCCTCGGCAGCAGTTTGCTCCATCCTGCAGAGCATAGGAGTTAGAATCGGTTTCATGGCAGCGAGTTGCTGTGTCATCACAAAGAAAAGCAATGAAAGATTTCTTTGGAAAACTGAGCGTATCAAGTAGGTTTCACTTAGTGGAATGATAACTGGTTGCTGCCAGCCCATGCCTATTTATCATGACCTCACTCTCCCACAGAGAATCTTGGCCCTCGCCAACTTGGACACCAAGCGGGCTAGAGCCCTGCTGACCAGACCTGCAAAGCCTCCTTGGGAAGCATTCTTAGCTGGGAACATGGCTCGGGTTAGAAGTGGCACTACGATGACCACAGTGGATCAAGCCATCTCCCGTGTCCTGTGACCTGGGGAGGTTGATGATCCCAGAGCCAGTCTGCCTTTCTGTCATGGTGCAAGGAAATTGAGGCAGCTTAAGTATGGGCGGTAAAGAAAATCCTGGACTACTGAATTGTACCCTCTTCTGTACCCTGCCTTTCTGTTCCCCAAAAGATGACCACACAGTGGCCTCAGACCTGGGCGTTGCAATAACACATACTGCCCGCTAGGATGATCCAGAGCTTCCTCCTGAGAATTTTGCTTCATAGTATCTGAACCTGTGAACTGTCTGGTAAAGGGCGGGCTACTGTCCAGAACACCTTATAGACCATTGCCACTATTCCCAAGCCCTTTCAGGCTCTAAGAAGCAGCAAAGGGACATGTCTGGTCCCAGGAGTTTCCTTAACTGGCTGGAAGGCTGCTCCCACCCCCATTCCCACCCCATGTCATGATTGTGAGTCGAGCCATATTGCATGACTCTGATGAGCTGAGTTACTCTTGTTCTCCCAGGCTGACTGCTCTCAGCTGGGCCTCACTCCACCTCAGTGTTATTTTCCTGGGGCTTCTAAAGGCCTCTTTCCTAGATGTTTAAAATACTTTTTAGAGTAATTTCGACTAAAGGTACTTTTTTTTTTTTCACTAAACTTTAGGCCAGTACTGCCCAATACAGCTTTCTGTAGTGATAGACATATCTTGTGTTTGCCTGCCCATTACAGGAGCCACTGGCCACATGGGGTCACTGAAAGTGACTGATGTGACCAAGAATCTGAGCTTTGATTTTATTCCATTTTAATCCGTCTAAATGTAAATTTAGTCCCATTTGACAAGTCGTGTCTGCTGCATTATCAACTAGATCCTGTGCATGCACTCTCTGAGCACAGCTGGCACGAGTAGCGAGGAGTTGTGCACTTAGAACGTGCGCTTGGGCAGGCCTTTCTAACCCTGTGATACATGTGACATTCGTGTTTCTGAGCCAGGTCCATGTGAAAGTTTCTGTAGAAAGGGGGCAAAGGCTGAACTGAGCCAGAAACTCCTGTGGATGGAAGCAGCGCACTTGTTACAGCAATGGGACTGTAAAAAGAAAAAGATGCTTCAGAGGCAACTGCAGCTAGTGACAGACATGGGAGCCCAGCTGGACTTGGACAAGGGATAGAGAAGAGAGGCAGAAGGAGATGCTAGCCCAGTGCAAGAAGCAGCAACGCAAGTTGGGTGGGGGGTGGAGGGTGGAGGGTGGCAGGGAGGGCTGATGAGTAAAGAGCAAGCTAAAATTTGCAAAGTGTTTGCACTTGAAAAGTTAGATACCACATATAGGAAGCAATTAAAAGGGCTTTCCCTGGAGGCAGAGGGGCTGAAAGCCTTCTTGAAGGAGGGAAAGGCAACTGCCTCCAGGCCTGTTGAGGTCCACAGAAGTCAGAAAGGAGACGGGACCAGCAGGGTCAGAACGTGGAGAGGCTGAGTTCCTGCGTATGCCAGGGAGGCATCTCACTGCAGATCCTGTCCAGAGCCCGGTCCCGAGAGCAGCCCCACAGCCCAGAGGACCCTCTGCATAGCTCACTATCAGGGCCATCCCATCTTGGTGAATGATATAGAGGTGGCTCCTGCTCCTTTAGAGACATGGGTGATCTATGCTATCCCCTAGAGGGGCAAGGCCCATGTTCCTGGAGAAACCCGTACCTTTGGCTAGCAGCCTTGCTGGTCAGAAGCAAAGATCATCTGAGCAGCAGGAGTCCAAAGCCACAGAGCAGCCCTTACTGGACATGGCTGGACACAAGCTGCCCCTCTAGGAGCCTCTGTGTCTTGGAAGGTGAGCATGGGGTAGGGACCACTAGGACAGGACAGCAGAAATTAGAAGATGCTGTACCGATAACAGAAGGTAGAAACTGTGCTGGAGAGAGAAAAGAATGACATGAAAACCTGGCTCCTACAGCTGGAAGATAAGCTTCTGGCTAGGGAGAAAGAAGCAGACTCGAGAGAGAATAACAGGTTTGCCCTCTATCCATTCTTAAACAAGTGGAACTGAGTCATCTCAGTCCCTGATGACTTGATTGCATAACCCCCTTTCCTCCTAGCAGGCTGGTAGACTCGGCACCAGGAGAATACCACGTAGCCCAGGTGTGCCCAAGCTTACAAGCCCAGTCTGGCCTGTACTCGGGCCGTGGTGTTGCTAGGTGCTGTGTGAATGCGAAAAGAGAAATTTTCCATACAGAAACCCCCAGAACTTCACCAAGAGGACTGCTGTGGCTTAGACTCAGGTTTTCACTATCTCTGTCAGCAGGAAATCTGTGCTTGTCTCACGGGGCCCACGAAAGACTGCCCTGAACCCCATTTCATTCCTTTGGGGTCTCTGAAGGTCTCTGCCTGCCAGCTCCAAGCACCTTCCTTTAGTCCCACTGTGTGTATTTATTGAAAGTGTCCTTGGCGCAGATCTACTGCTTCGTGAATTCTGTGAGAGCCCCAAGAACTGACTGGGACACTCGGATGTTGGCCGCAGAAGCCAATGCCTTCTAGAGAAAGCTGAGCTGAGAGGGAGTTCTTAATTCCACCAGCTGGGCAGGCTGCTTGAAAGGCCACAGGTGGAACTGGCCTTCTCGCTTGAGGACTTTGGCTGGCAAATGCTCTATCTCAAAAGCCTGGGATATAGGAAGGCCTTTCCCAATATTTTCCATAGATGGACCCATGTCCCTGAGTGGCTTAAAACAACACAGATTTAATATCTTACAGTTCTAGACGCTACAGGTCAGAAATAGGTTAAAATTTAGCTAATTTCTTGACAGCTTAGTTGCATGTTAGCTAGAACTGAGAGCTAAATTGTACTCTAATCGAGGTGTCATCAGGGTTGTGCCCCTTCCAAGGGGTTCTAAGGAGAACCCATGTACTTACTTTTTCCACCTTCTAGAAGCCACTCACATTTCTTGACTCGTGGCCTCTTCCACTTTTCAAAGCGTCCAATGGCTGGCTGAATCTAAGGCTGTGCCTCTTCTGCCTCTTTCATTTAAAAGGACCCTAGTCTGTACAATAGGCCCACTAGAATAGTCCAGAATAATCTCATTATCTCACAGTCAGCTGATCAGCAGACTTAATTTCATCTTCAACTGTAATTCCCCTTAGCCATGTAACATAATATTCACAATCGGGAATTAGAACATGAATAATGTTTTACCAACTGCCATCGAGTTAATTCTGACTCATATCCACCCCAAAGGGCAGAGTAAAACTGATCCCTAGGGTTTGTGAGGCTATAAATCTTGATAGAAGCAGAAAGCCCCATCGTTCTCCTTTAGAGCAGTGAGTGGGTGGGTCTTTTAGCTGCTGGCTTTCCAGTTAGCAACCTAGAGTGAAATGCAGATGAATACAATACCAACTGCACCACCATGGCTTCCCAGAACAGTCTTTAGGAGGTCATTAATCTGCCAACCACAGTAGTGATCTGGATGTTTTTTATCTCTGATACATTCATGATCACATATCTTTGGTGTATTTAGGTGTGTATTTTTTAAAATATTCTAATGTTATATGCAATAAAAAAGTGTACTGCTATGATTTTATAAGAAATTGATCAGATCGTTTTACCAGCACCCAAAACAAGAAATAGAACCCTCCTGGATTCCCCACACATAGCCAGTATCCTGACTTCTAACTCCTTAATTTTGCCTGTTTTTGCACTTTATATAAAAGAAGCATACCATCCGTCCTTTATTACCATATGTTGCTTGTGAGATTCTTCCATATTGTTGCTTAGAGCTATAGTTATTTCATTTGCACTTTATTTTTCATTCTCTTGCCTGCATTTTTCTACTGTTATGAAAGTTCTGGGTCAATGCAATATGTTTGTATGGAATGGAATTTTTTAGATTTTAAGATATAATAATGTTTACCTTTTTATTGACATAAGAAACAATGTGTCTTGTGCAAAACTCAACTACAACTCTTTTTTTAATGAAGTTTTTATTGTGAATTAAGGTTTACAGAGCAGATCATACTTTAACACTCTGCAATTCATACATATTTTGATGCCATTCATTCATTCCAGTCCCCTTAATATGCCCTCCCTTAGTCCACGACTTCCCTGTTTTCTGTGTCCTTTTCTCCTCCCTTCCTAGCCTTCTGTCTTTGGGTGAATGCTCCCCATCTCATTTTAACGGTTGACTTTTCTAACACAGTAGTGAGTTGAAGTCCAGACCCAAGGGAGCACGGTCTTAGGGGCCCTACCAGACGCTGTCTGACCAGTAAGCCTGGTTTCTTTTAGGATTTTGATTGACAGGTTCTTCTTCTCTTTCCAGGACTCTCTAGTGTGATTTTATGCAGAGCTGGTGGTGGTGGCGCCAGGTATCACCCCGTTCTTCTGGGCCCAGGATTGTGGAGACCGGTGTTCTCACTGTCCCTTCAACTAAGTGTTTTCCCTGTGTCTGTTTAACTGCCACCCCGCTGCTCTGCCCTGGACAGGGAGAGATCAGTCCTTGCACCCTAGACGGCTGCTCAGAGACCTTTAAGACCGCTGCTACTTACCAGATTAGAATGTAGAGCACTGTCTTTGTGAACTATGATATGCTAATGGATCATTTTGTCCCCTGCAGCTATTGTGATACCACTCCCCCAAAGCCCAGTACCTTATTCCTTCAGAGTATCTGCTTATATTTAAGAAGTTGTCATAATTTTGTCCTCTGTTCGCCCCACCACATTCATGGATATATTTGCAGTAAAAGTAAATATACAAATACTCTCTTTTAAACACACACACACACACACACACACACACACCCATATATATGTTTGTAAAAGTCTCCTATCTGTTCAGCCTGTGTGTATGTCCAAGTACTCACTTGTAGATTCCCCAATCCCCCACTGTTGTAGGACTTTGAATCTAACAGTGTTTGCGTCTGTAGTTTCTCACTCTTGCAAACTACCGGTGTACTCGCCTGCCTGCCTCCATCGTTTCTCCTGTGTGTTGCATTCCCCTCCGCCCAGGCTATCACTTGCCTGTGTTCTAGCCGCACCTCCCCCCCCCTCCTTTCCATCCTCTGCAACCATCAAAGAATGTTTTTATTTCCATAAGAAAACTTACTGTTGATTTTTATAGTGGTGGTCTCATACGATATCTGTCCTTTTTGTTTTTGACTAATTCCACTCGGCGTACTGTCCTCCGTGTCCATCCCTCTGTGAGGGCTTTGCAGGTGCATCGTTATTCTTCGACGTTGCATAGCATTTCATTGTGTGTTTATTGCACCCAAGTTTGTTCATCCATTCTTCCACTGCAGGGCATTTAGATTGTTCCTGTTTTTTGCTATTGTGAATAATGCTATGATGAACATGGGTCTGTATCTATTTATTTGTGTCATAGTTTTTATTTCTCGAAGACACATACCAAGTAGAGGGATTGATGTGTCATGGTATTTCTCTTCCCAATTTTCTCAGGGTGCACCATACTGCCTGGCACAGTGGCTGCACCATTTCCCAGTTCCTCCGGCAGTGTATGAAAGTGCCAGTCTTTCCACACCCTCACCATCATTTGTTGTTATCTGTTGTTGTTTTTTTTAACCTTCCAGTTAATTTGGGGGGTGAGGTCGTATCTCATTTTGATGTGTATTTCTCTAATGGCTAATGATTAAGAGCATTTCTTCATATATTTTTGCCCCCCTGAATGTCTTCTTTGGTGAAGGATCTGTTCACATCCTTTGACCATTTTTTAAATTAGATTGCCTATCTCTTTCTGTTGAGATACTCAATTTTCTGTAAATTTTAGAGATGAGTCTCTTGTCCAGTATGTCATTGTCCAATATGAAATTCCACAGCCTTTAGCTTCTCTTTTAACTCTTGGTGGAATCTCTTGACACACACAATTGTCTACGTTTTCGGAGCCCCTAGTCATCCATTGTCTTCTGCTCTGAGTGTGTTCTCCATTACTTCTGTGAGGGCAGTTACATACTTGGCTTCACATAGTCTCTTAATTGTTCAGCAGATAGGATGAGCAATCTTCAGTGTATCTGCGCTCCAAGCAGCCAAAAGTAGAATTCCACCTCCACCTAACACAGTGTACACACCTAGAATCAGTCTGTTTCCCATACTAGAGCCAGGGTGACCATTTCAAATTTCATGTCCCATTTATTTGACAGCCCTACTCTAAACCCTTTGCTGCTTTTAAAGTTCCCATGACTTCTTTTTCTCTATTTTTCCCTTAGTGCCCCATGAGATCAAATGAAGTCAGATGAGACATACTTGTGCTTGATACTAGAACATAATGCATAAGATAAGCATGGCAAGGTTATATAGTACCTTGATTACTTAGATTGGGAAAATTAGAATCTAACAAGATGCCAGACAAAGACGTAGTTGGGGGGATAAATATCGACATGTGTTCAGGACAGAAAGTATGGGTTCAAAGCTCATTAGGGATTTTTTTGTTGGTAAAAATACTTGCCTGTTATAAATCACTTGTGTTGTCTTGGCAGAGATTCTTTAAGAATTGTTTGTCAGGAAATAATGTGGCCCAGGGTAGCCTTGGTCATGGAGTAGATAGTGACACCTGCCTTTCTCTGCTGAGGTATTCACTGTGCATCAGGCCGCTCCATAAATCAATTTGTGTTTCTTCCTCAGTTTTTCCTTCCAGTGATGACCTTGGAGTATAGCAGGTGACAGTCTCACTAAAGAGGAAAATGTGTGCATATATTTTAAGCTCTGGTCATTCTTGTTTCTTAGATCCCTGCCGGGATTCACTAGCAGGGAATAGCTTTTGGAATGCCCCAAGGTCTCACATTCAGTATTACGCATTGATACCAACCATGGGCACATGGTTCCCAACTTACTTCTGATTGTCAATTGTGCTTGCAGAGCCGAGCTACAGAGGCTTTCTGAAGAAAACACATCGTTGACAAATGAATTGGGAAGGATTCAGCAAGAACTTAAAGTTGCAGAAAGAACAAATGATGTACAGAGGTAAAGGCTTGTCCAGGTTCAACTTAGGACCTTTGAGCTTGTGACCCAGTTTTCACATAGCAGAATGAGTGGTTTCCTCTCAGTAAAGTGAGTGTAGAAGTTACTGAGATAGAAAGTGGGGCGTATTCTCAAATCAACCTCACTTTCCAGAAAGCCAAGAGTGGATGAACCTAATTGGTCTCTGACCATGACATGACACATATGTAAAGGGCCCTGGCCTACCTCCACATGCAGGCAGCCCCTCTCATACCTGAATGCCTGGTCTCAGACGTAAAAGGTAGAACACGTATGTATGTGGCAGCATTGACCACCCCACAGTGAGCAGCTGCTACACCCATCCTTCTTACCTCTGCCATCGTGGCATACCACCTTATTCCCTGTATGAAAGTACTCCGCATCACACCTGATGGTGAGGACAGGTGGACATAGTTTAGTACAGTGAAATGATCCTAGGGCCTTCCTAGACAAATACAATATCTATGTTCATGACTCAGTAATAATTTCAGGTGGACTTTTCACCACGGTTTATATTTGTATGTAGATATCGGCATTAGGGGTAGGTCTGGGCCCTAGGACACTGAGGCAGGAACAAGGGACAGGGAGTGGAGTGCTAACACTGGTCAGTGAGTTTTCACTGCTGTAGCCATATCCAAGGGCAGTCTGCCTTTTGATTTTTCTTCCAAATAAGAAGTTCAAGATAAAGTCAACTCTGACCTGCTGCGAGCATGGAGCATAGTTGATGGAGTAGCCATGACGGTCAGAATATGGATGGCAGGGGAAGGGACCAGCGGGGATTTGCATCATTACAGTTCTGAAATCCAGGAGGTCTTCCCTTGAAACCATTTTCTCCTAAGTTTACTACCAGACTCCATTCCCAGCAGATCGCAGTGAGGGTAAGATGGTTTGTGTTTGTGTTGCTGGGTGGCTAGTTCCATACTTTGCTAAATCCGTAGTAATTTGCTTGACTAAGGATTGCCACGGAGAATGCTCCTTTTGTACAATCTGGCAAAATCTTGCAAGCGAAAACTAAACCCACTCTCATTGAGTCTGTAGAGGGTTTCTAAGACTGAATCGTTAAGGGGTGTGGGAGGCTATACCATTGACCTTGGCAGTTACCAGCACAAACCAAGGTGACACCTGGCTTTGGTTTCACCCTCCCTGCTGAAAATTTTCATTTCCGCCTCAAAAAGAGTCACCTGACGAATCCCATCTGACCCTAGACCAAGGATGGGACCAGCCTTGTTCGCATGTAAAATGCATTGGAAAGGGGATTATTGGAGATGCAGTTAGTTTAAAATTTGGCACCTTGTCTTTTGATCTCTCTTAAGTTCCATTTTTAATTTGTTCCAGTTTTTAATACTTTCTGCTTTCTTTTCTAAATGTTCTTGTCTGTTTTACTTTGTTATTGTTAGTTGTTTCTGTTGTTTTTAAAGTATGTTTTCCTATAGATGAAGTCCAGAATAGGTGCATCTATACAGACCCTAACTGGATTACTGGTTCTTTGGGAGTTTCACACAGTTGGTTAGAAGGAAATGGAAAGCTAATAACGACGAGTACAAGAATGAAGAAAATGTTCCAAAACTGATTGTGGTGATGATTATACAATCTTGATATGATTGAACTATTGAATTGTATATATGTGAATTATGTATCAATAGAACTTTTTTAAAAATTAAAGAATCGCCTGAGAACTTTGCTAAAATATTGATTGTGATTCAGTATATTTAGGTCAAAAATTCAAATTATCAACAGGGGTTGGAACTGGAATGAATCGGTTTGAAGTCCTAAGGGTAAACTTTCCTAAATTCTTCTGGCTTTAGGAGCTTGGGATCAAGATTGAACCATCACCACTATTATCAATCATAGCAGTAGCAGTAGTGTAGAGGGATCTGGGCCGTAGAATATGAGGGGAGGTAGGGGTGGGCCTTTTTGTCCAAGCCATGGTGGACTGTTACTAGAAGAAGAAAACACATTAATTGGCAATGATATTGTTAATTTTGCTTTTTCAACAGGAAAGAAATTGATATTTTAAAGAAAGAGAAATATCAGGCCTGCCTTGAAATGGAAATGATCAACAGTCAGGTTTAGTATTACCACCTGATGTGAAGCTAATGAACTTTTCTTTCTCTCTTTCTTTCTTTCTTTCTTTCTTTAAAAACTATTTTCGAATATTATAGAGGACTTTGTTCCTCAACGATTTCAGAATGCAGTAACTACCTCCCTTGTCAAAAATCAGAAAGTTCGTGTGGATACATTACTGCCGTCAGGGACACCCCATTTTGGTGCTGCCAGCCATCCTGATAATTCTTAGAATCACATATGGCATTTATATCATGTCTTCTTGTCTCTTTCTCTCGGTCTATTCTTTATTTTGGAGACCATGGCACTTTTGAATATTACATGCAATTGTTTTGTTCCGTGTCTTGAAGTTTGGGTTTGTCTAGTCATTGATAATAATTAGATTGAGATGAGGCTTCTTTGGCAGAAGTACAAGAGTAAGAGTTGTGCAGTCATCAGCACCATCAATGTCAGAACTCTTCCTTCTTCCACTCATTGTTAGCTTCCCACTTCCCGCAACCTTCCTGCCATGCCCCTAGCCAACTATCACTCCAGTTACTGTCTCTAGAGATTTACATAGCCTGGATTTCATACACAAAAAATCACACAAAGCACAAACAATGACAAAGCAAAACAGAGAAAAACCTCAACCAAAAGAAAATATAAAATGTTAGAAACTGCCACCAGTTAGAACCTCCTTGGGAATTCAGCCAGTCTCAGCCAGAATCTTAACAGTGAGACACACTTTCACATAAACTAACAAGTACTAGCAGACCCCTTAAAATCCCCTTTTTTAATTTATCAGAAAACCACTATAACCAGAACACCACTTATGATTATTTCTGTCACCTAAATCCTACTCATGTATTCCTATCTCCTATTCCTTCTACCCAGTCAGCTCTATCATTTCTTCCTCATCTCAACAGAATACAATTTCCAGCCCCTATCTGAACTTTCTCCACTAACCCAAAGAGCAAGTCCTGCCCCTCCCTCCTCCACCTACTCACACACAATCCAGAACCTTACATACCATCTACAGTTGGATCACTATGCCATGCAAACAACAGTCAGCAGTAGTAACCACAAAAAATCAAGATAAACAAAAGTCAACAACTGAAGATTACGTAACTTCATTGGAATACACAGAAAGTGAAGACCTTAAATTACCAGAAAGAGAATACAGGTGAATGATGTTTGTGACCATACAAGAGATTTGGGGATCAATTCTGAAAAAAGGAAGAAAGTGTGATACTAAAAACCTCACACCCCAAAGAAACCGAGAAACAAAACAATGAGATAACAGAATTAAAAAACATTGTATGAGAACTGAGCAATACCGGTGTTCATCGCAGCACAGTTTACAATTGCAAGGAGTTGGAAACAACCCAAATTTCCATCAACAGATGAATGGATTAAAAACCTATGGTACAGATGTGCTTTACATAATTGATGTATGTATGGATTGTGCTAAGAGTTGTATGAGCCTCTAATAAAATGATTTAAATAAAAACTATGGTACATACATACACTGGAGTACTACACATCACTGAAAAGCAGTGATGAATGCATGAAGCACCTTGCCACATGGGAAAAACTGGAGAAAATGATGCTAAACAAAGTAAGCCAAGCACAAAACACAAATACAACATGAGTCCGCTGAGGTAAACTTAAAAAAAATGCAAAAGGGACATAAGGAAAAAGCTACTGTATACAAACATTCCTGGGGTGGTAGTATGGCAGGGGCCAGACCAAATCCAGGGATACATATGTTAGACAATTAAAAAGGTTGGGGGGGGTGGGAAGAAAATGAAATAAATGGGTAGCTGGGGAACAGGGAACTAACCCATCCAAAGGGAGTGTCTTGTTCATATCGTCGCCGGGAAAGAAGGACCAGACTTCTACCCCATGCTCCAAGATGTGAATGCAACATACTGGCATGAAGCAAGGAACCAGTAGAGAGGTCTGAGGGGTTGGCCCCAATCCCAACTACATGGACAGCAGCCCTTGCCCCCAGAAGAAAGTACTTCAGAGGATAGCATTGAAGCTACAGCTCCGAGAGAGGGACATGTCTGATCAGAGCAAATCGAAGCAAATGAAGGGGGAGGAAGAGAGACTGGAGCACATCCTGGCCCACCAAGCCTTAAGGACAATATCCCCACTAAGAACAGCCAATGCACAGAGAGGACCATATGGCTGGTCCCACTATGAGACAGGACATCCCCCACTGACCCATAGCCCTATAGGGGACAACACTGGAGACACAGTGTGGGAATTAGACCGATCTGACCCCACCACACTGAGGCAAAACATGAAGGGCATGCAACAGAACAGCAAGGGAAGCAGAGCAAGGAAGTCCCGAGGCATTATCAAAAATAGACTTTGGGTTCAGAGCATGGCACCCCATCAGGCTCAATCAGCAAACACTCGCAAATGTCAACAAACAGACCTTGAACTATTGACAGGCTTTTCTTTTTTTTGTCATTTGTTTTTTGGTGGTGTTATTTTATTTTCTTTTGTTGCTTTGTTTTGTTCTGTCTTGTTTTTGTGTATATTATTATCTCTGCAGGTCTATCTAGATAAAATAGGTGGGATAAACAATCTGGAGGAGAAAACAATGGGACTGACAGTTCCAGGGGGACAAGAGAGAGGGGAAGGTTGGGGAAAAGAAGTGGTTAACAAACCAAGGGACAAGAGAACAACAAGTGATCCAAAATCAGTGGTGAGGAGCGTGTAAGAGGCCTGGTAGGGCTTGATCATGGGTAATGTAACCGAGAGGAATTACTGAAACCCTAATGAAGGCTGAACATGTACAAGAGCAAAATAAAAGGAAATAGAGGAAAGAACTGCAAGGCACATAGCATTTATAGAGCTCTAAATATAGGCATGTACATATGTAAATATATTTATATATGATGATGGAGAAATAGAACTATGCATATATTTATAGGTTTAGTATTAAAGTAGCAGATGGACATTTGGCCCCTACTCAAGTACTCTCTCAATGTAAGAACACTTGTTCTATTAAACTGGCATTCCATGATGCTCACCTTCCAGACACAATCACTGAAGGCAAATGTGGTGAAGAAAGTCAATGGTGTCGGCTATCAAAAGATATAGCATCTAGAGTCTTAAAGGTTTGAAGGTAAACAAGTGGCCTTCTAGGCCAACCAAAGCCCACATGGAAGAAGCACACCAGCCTGTGTGATCATGAAGTGTCAAAGGGATCAGGTATCAGGCATCAAAGAACAAAAAATAATATCATTGTGAATGAGGGGAGTGCAGATTGGGGACCCAAAGCCCATCTGTAGGCAACTGGACACCCCCTTACAGAAGGGTCACGGGGAGGAGATGGGCCAGTCAGGGTGCAGTGTAGCAATGATGAACATACAACTTTCCTCTATTTCTTAAATGTTTCCTCCCCACCACTATCATGATCCCAATTCTATCTTACAAATCTGGCTAGACCGGAGGATGTACACTGGTACAGATAGGAACTGAAAACACAGGGAATCCAGGATAGATGAACCCTTCAGGACCAGTGGTGGGAGTGGCAATACTGGGAGTGTAGATGGAAGGTGGGGGTAGAAAGAGAGAACCAATTACAATGATCTACATATAACCCCCTCCCTGGGGGATGTACAACTGAAAAGTGGGTGAAGAGAGACGTTGAACAGTGTAAGACATGACTAATAATAATTTATAAATTATTAAGTGTTCATGAGAAAGGGGGGCAGGGAGGGAGGGTAAAAAATGAGCTCATACCAAGGACTCAAGTAGAAAGCAATGTTTTGAGAATGATGAGGGCAACAAATGTACAAATGTGCTGACACAATGGATGTATGAATGGATTGTGATAAAAGTAGTATGAGCCCCCAATAAAATAATTACCCCCAAAAAAGAACTGAACAATAGAATGGAAGAAAATGAAAATTGAATCTATGAACTTGAAGACAACCATGCAGACTTCAGCAAATGAGAGAAACAAACAAAAGAGTAAAATAATCTGAAGTAAACCTGAGGATGATGTGAGAAACCATGAACAGAAGTAATGAATGTCTTGTTTGGAATACTGGAACAGGAAGAAACAAACAAATCTACATATAAATTAGTAAGAGAATTTGTGGAGGAAATTTTCCCCAGTACTATAAAGGAGGAGATAATAACCATTCAGGAGACAGAGAGAACTCCAAGGAGGTTAGACCCGGGGGGTGGGGGTAGGGGACATGTATAGGAGGGCATCAGGACATATGATAGTCAAAATATTCAACTTCAAGGAAAAGGAGAGAATCTTGAGAGCAGCTAGAGAGGGAAAAAGTCACCTTCAGAGGTAATCAGATTGGAATAAGCTCAGAGCTCTCAGCAGAAAATATGCAGGAAATAAGAAAATGGAGCAACATAGATCAAACTTTCAAAGTAAAAACCTGCCAACCAAAATCCTGTATCCAGCAAAGCGATATATCACATATAAAGAAGAAATAAAGGTATTCCCAAACAAGGAAATAGAGAATTCATAAAAACAAAACCAGCATTGCCGAAAACACTAACCATATCTCTATGGTCAGAAAATCAACAGCACAAAAACATTATGAGATCGCCACAGTCCGTGCTTCTTTCCAGAAGTCAACACACTAAAACAACACCCAAAACAGTAGATCTAGACGGGAAACAAGGACATGAATAGATTCCTCCCTCCCAAACACAGATAATACAATATGATAGTAACTCACCTGCATTTGGAATTAATACCAATGAAAATCAATGGGCTAAATACCCCAGTCAAAAGACAGAGTAGGAGACTGGATTAGGAAACAAGATCCATCAATCTGCTGCCTTCAAGAAACACACCTCAAACTCACAGACAAAAACAGACTGAGAGTCAAAAGATGGAGAAAAAATTACTAAACCAATGACAATGAAAGGAAGACCTCACACAAATAGAAAACTACAAGCCAATATCTCTCATGAACATAGATTCTCAACAAAATCCTGGCCAGTAGAATTCAACAACATATCAAAATAATAATAATACTTCATGCCCAAATGGGATTCATACCACCATATAAACAAAATATAGAAGAACCAGATGATCATATTGATGGATGTAGTAAAAGCATTTGACAATATCCAACACCCATTCCTAATAAAAACAATAATTAAATATAAGGAAATTCTTCAATATACTAAAGTCCATGTCTTAATATCCAACAGCCAGTATCATACTGGATGGAGAAAAGCTGAAATCATTGCAATTGAAAATGGGAACCAGACAAAGATGCCCATTATCCCCACTTTTATTCAGCATTGTGCTAGATCCTAGCCAGAATCAAAAGGCAACAAGAGATTAAGGGAGTGCAATTGGGCAAAGAGAAATTAAGCTCTAGTTATTTGCAGATGGTATGATTTTATAGAGAGAGAAAAACCCAAGGTCTCCACAAAACCCTGTTGGAAATAATTGGAGCTTGTTTCAAATAAGCACCCATCTAAGTGAGATGTCAGTAAACTCACCTGGAAGAAGCACACGATCATCGATGATCCAAGGATTATCAATTATATAAACCAGATCTGAAGAAGGGCGTGCTGTCAGAGCTGAAATTTGTGAAATTCTGGTGTTCACAAAGCTATGGCTGACAGTGGGAGCCCAAAATACATGTTCAGGTTCTCCACAGGGAATAAGCCTCCAGTGGCCCCCCTCTGACTATCACTGAGGGATAGGAATAACCTGGTTATCAGGCAGCTGGTATTGGAAAGACGATTATAGTAAATTAAAATGATAAATAGGGCTTGAATGGTTAAAATCTTGTTATTTGAGCTCCCTTTAGATACACTTTGACTTTTATCTAGTTTTTAATATTTTCTGGGTTTTGCTGTTGTTTTCTAGATTAGGTCTTATCTCTGCTGTATTTTGTTATTTTGGTACCTTTCTTGATTCTCTGTTATGTATCTTTCTGTGTTTGGGGGTTTATCAAACCCAGATTGGGTGAATCTGTAGAGGTAATAACTGGAGTAAGAGTTCTTGGGGTGTATTGATGGGGAGGAAAGAGGTAATGGGGAGCTGATATCACGTAGTATGAAAAGGAAGAAATTGATTATATGCAGTAATTGCACAACGCTGCTTGATCTGATAGAGCTATTGGTATGATGTCTGGATTATGCCCTAATAAAATGATCTGGGAAAAACATAAATTTTAAAAAATCAATTTTCATTTACATCAGGGCTATCACATTTTTAACAAAACTCAAGTGAATATTCCCAAATTAATTAAGTTTTCCCACAAGTTTACAGGAATGCTGCTGCTCCACATAACACAATACTTTTTAGCGTTTTAATGAAGGTCGGGAAGACCTCAAAGATGAATTCAAGGCAAGTCACCTCAGAAGGCTTTGGAGACTCTCTTTCTGGGTTTCAAAGGAATCCTCTTTATATTTTCTCAAGGATGATCACAGAGACTTCTCAGGAAGACATCTGAAGAGAATGGAAAGCTGCGCTGGGGAGGAGGAAGAAGGACAGGAAAATGTACCACGGCGTGTGTTCTGTTACGGCGCCATACCTGCTCCTCCTGGAGGGTAGCAAGGACTGTCTGACGAGCTCCTCATTGGGAACGACCCATCCACCTGACGCAGCCTTATCTGCCTTCCACACTGCTCTGTGTTCCCAAGCTCAGAGGACATTTAAAACGAACATGATTTGCATCCCTTGAACATTACAAAACTCCCATTTGACATGACATAAATTGAAGAGTGAGAATTCTTTGGGAAATGAATAGAAAGATGAAAACACTTCAGAAGCATATAGGCATAGATAAAGATATGACATGAAACAGTAGCTTCATATTTTGATAGTTTTGTTTAATTAAGGTTTCTTTTTTTAATCATTTTATTGGGGGCTCATACAACTTATCACATTCCATACATACATTCATTGTGTCAAGCACATTCATACATATGTTTCCATAATCATTTTTAACAAGTTTCTATTATAAAATGCTTTTATACTTACCCTTGTGTGTGCGTATTAAACCTACAAGATAAAAATGATATGATTCTGCTCATTGCTGAACCATAGGTATTCACACCAACGTGGGAATACCTTGGAACTGTGGTTGATCTCTCCCCTGAAAACTAATTGTTGTGAGAAAAAAAGAAAGGCAATCCAACAAAAATTTAATTTGATTCTTTTAAATTGTAATTTATTGAAAGATGCTCCTGACCAGTGGTTGACAGTAACTGAAATCTCTATGGTGAAAAACTGAGAAATTTTCTAGCAACTGTTGGAACACACGGCCATTTGTGTATACACCAAGAGGACATCTGTCAGACACTCTAATTTCCTGGCCCAGTGGTACTGAGAATATCAACAACTTACTGCCAGATAGATTTGGATATCAGGGACAGGTCAGAGGTCCTTTTGAAGAGATTCATATGCTTTAAGTTTCTTCCTCCCCCCCCCCCTTAACACGATGTTTTAAATAACTTAGATAAAAGTGGGAGGCCTTCAGAACAGTGGTTTAAATGTTCTTAATGGTCTAGATGTATTCTCACTTCTTCTCAGGAATAAAGCAGAGTTCTCAACTTCAGCATCATTGCTGTGTGAGACTGGATAAGTCTGTATAGGGGCTGTCCTATACACTGTAGGATATTTAGTAGCATTTCTACATGTCAGTAGCCACCCCTACCTACCCCAATTATGACCATGAAAAATGCCTCCAGATGTTGCCACGTCCCACAGTGAGACAAAATTACCCCTCATTAACCACTGAAAGGATCTGCTGGGGCTTCGTTTTTGTTTTCAATCATTGTTTTACCCTTTTTTGCTCTAGAGTCAGAAATACAAGGATCAGTTATCTCAGCTCAACCATAGGATCCTTCACCTGGGTGAGGAGGCCTTTGTCCACAAGGCTCAAAATGAGAAAAATCAAGTACCCGTTCAGTTGCTGACACTGAAGATGGATCGGGCTGGTCACCAGGTGAAAGAGCAGGTGAGTGCGCAGTGCAGAGTGGGAATATGAGAGCAACAACTTAAAGATATGGAGACATACACTGCCCCACACATAGCCAGGAAGCCTGGGGGAAAAGAACATGGAATATCATAGTTTTTTATAAATCTGCTTTATTTAGAAGAGTAGCATAAAGGAATTAAATCTTAAAAAGAGAGTGAATTCCTACAACCTTTCTGAAAAGACAAGTTGAAAATATAGATAGCAAGAGCCTCAAGAATCTCATTATAAGAAGTGAAACTTCACTGTTTGCAAATAATATGATTTTATATATTGAGAATCCTAAAGGGTCCACAAGAGACTAGCTGGAAGTCATAGAGGAGTTTAGTAGAGTAGCAGTATACAAGAGTAACAATTGACTTCTTCTATACCAGGGATGGGGGTACAGAAAAAGATACCAAGGAATCAGTATCCTTTGCAAAAGCTGAAATACCTGGGAATAAACTTAACCAAAAACCAAGACTTGTACGAAGAAAACTATAGAACATTACTATAAGAAGCCAACCGGGATCTACACAAATGGAAGCATATTCCGTGTTTGTGGATCAGAAGACTCAGTATTGTGAGAATGTTGATACTATCTAAAACAATCTACAAATAAAATGCATTGCCGATCCAAATTCTAACATCATTCTTCAAAGAAATGGAAACACTGATTATTAACTCCATATAAAAAGGGAAGAAACCCAGGATAAGCAAAGAACTCCCCAAGAAAAAGAACAAAGCAGGTGATCTCACATTACTTGACCCCAAAACCTACTTATACAGCCACAGTTGTCAAAACAGTCTGATACTGGTATACTGATACATGCTCCCTGTCACTAGCCACCCAGGAAATGCGAGTCAAAATGACCATAAAATCCCACCTAATGCCCATAACTAGCCCAATTAAAAAAAACAGAATGTGAAAGGGAGGATAGGGCGGAGGTAGGGGGAGGAATGAGGAGCTGATGCCAAGGGCTCAAGTAGAAAGAAAATATTTTGAAAATGATGATGGCAACAAATGAACAAATGTGCTTGACACAATGGAAGGATTACAATAAGTTGTACAAGTCCCCAATAAAATGATTTTTCAAAAGAAACAGAACAACAAATGTTGGAGAGTGTGTGGTGAGATAGGAACTCTTATCCCCTGCTGGTGGACTGGTAAATATGTACAGGCACTCTGGAAGGCAGTATGGCGATACCTAAAACAGATGGCAACTGAACTACCATATGATCCAGCAATACCATTGCTGGTATGTACCCCAAAGAAATAAGAAGCAGATCACGGACAGATGTTTCCCTCCCCTATGGTCATCACAGCAGAGTTCATAGTAGCAAAAAGCTGGTGGGTGGGCAGGAAGAAGCTGGAAACAGCCTACATTACCATCAGTACAAGAGTGGATAAAAACTCTGGTACATACATACAATGGAATACATCCCTAAAAACAACAATGAAACACCTCAAGTTGTAGAGGCATCTGGAAGATATTATGCTGAGTGAAGCTAGTCAAGCACAGAAGGATAAACACTGTGTGAGTCCACGATAATAGGAACATGCAGCAGAACGGGCACAAGTTCAAGTGTGCAGGCCATCCAGTCGTCTGGCTGGGGACCAGGCAGGCCGCTAAAGAGCCACACATCATCTGCTCAAAGTAAGTATCATGTAGGTCACTTGGCCGAAGGTCACCTCATGAGAGCTGGAATCAGATGGATGGGGTGGGGTTGATGCTGGTCCCTGAGAGGTAGCCATGTGGATTTGGGGTGAGGTCTCCCAGAGAGGGAATCAGCCCTGTCAGAGGAATGGGGCTTACTGATGCGAGGGGCAGCACAGGAAAGAAGAAAGGCAATGGTCAAATTTGGGGGAACATAGGTGCATGCCTGTTGAGGGGAGAAGAGGGAGGGCTGACATTGTGGGGGAGGGGTGTCCAGTGAGGTTGCTCTTGGGAGGACCTGATGCAGAGGGGTTAAGTGGAGAGCAAATGCTTTGAGAGTGATTAGGGCAAAGAATGTATGGATGTGCTTTATACAATTGATGTATGTATATGTATGGATTGTGATAAGAGTTGTATGAGCCCCTAATAAATTGTTTAAAAAATAATAATAAATTTTTTTAAAGTTGTATGAGCCCCTAAAAAAATGATTTTTTAAAATACTGTAAAAAAAGAAACCAAACTTGACCAACAGTTACCATGGGTGAAGGGGAAAGATCTGTTGCTTTGGGAGCATTGAGTTTCTGTCACTGTGGTCGATAGTTTGAAAAAAGATAACAATGATAGTTGTACAACATGAAGAATATTATTGAGCCTCTTCTCGCTCTGAATTATACAACTAGAAGTTGTGCAATTGGAAAATATTTCTGTACATTTGTGCCACAGTTAGAAAAAAATAAGTACATGAATTACAATGAGTACAAGGAAGAAGAAAAAGGTTTTGAATTAAATATTGTAACAATTGGACAACTTTTCTTGATCTGATTGAATTGTATGACGTGGGTGAAGTGCTAATACAACTGTTTTAAAAGATGTGATGCAAAACAATAATATGGATTATTCGGGAGAACATGATGCTGAGTGAAATTAGTCAATCACAAGAGACAGATATTGTATGAGACCACTACTGCAAACGGTTTTCATATTGAAAAATAAATAACGAGATAGAAAGAAACTCCATGTGGTTACAGATCAGATCAGGTTTTCTGGGATGTTAGAATTACAGAGTTATATCATGACCAAGAAAGCCCCATGGAGCACTTCGACTCTGACAAATACATGTGTTGCCCTGAGTTAGAACTAACTCCACAGCATCAGTTTTCGTTATTAACTGCTGTCTCTTGTTCCCATTCAGGATGACGCTTAGGGTTGCCCGTAGGCATGCCCTGTACCCAAGATTAAAGTTTCATGCAGAATAATTTCACTGCCCTTAAAATTCTCTGCTCCACCTGTTTGTTCCTCTATTGTTCCTTGAACTCCTGCTAGTCGCTGACCTTGTTTCTGTCTCTTTAATTTTGCTTTATAATTGGAATCATGCATTATGTAGCTTTTTCAGACTGGTTTCTTGTACTTAATAAGTACTTAAGTTTCCTCCATATTTTTTTTCATGGCTTGATGGCTCATTTATTTTTTTTGCTAGATAATATTTCCATGATACAGATATGCTCGTTTGTTTAGCCATTGACCTGTTGAAGGACCTCTTGATTACTTCCAGTTTGGGGCAATAATGAATAAAATTACGATAAATATTTGTATGCAGGCTTTTATGTGGATACAGATTTTCAACTCATTTGAGTAAATACCTAGGAACACAACTGCTAAAACATATGACAGGCCTTTGGAATAGTGGTTACATTACCAGATAAGTATTGGACTGCTGACAGCGAGATTGACAGTTCAAATCCACCAGATGATCCGAGGGAAAAAGATAAGCCTATCTATTCCCATAAAGAAATCCTGTCAGAAACTCTATAGAGGGACGCTGTGAGTCAAATTGGCTTGATGGCATTGTTTTTGTTTTTTTGTAAGCCTATGTAAGAAACTGCCACTGTCGGATTCCTATGCAAAACACTACGCCTTGCGCCACACCTATACTCCTGACAGAGCTTGTTAGCATCCCATGTTCAGACAGAGGCTCGTAGCTAGTAACTTGTAGATGTGTACATTTCGCCCAAATACCACTTTAAATGTCTTGAAGTTAGTTCTTTTAAAACATAATTTTTTGATTGGTAACCTCCTTTTGTCAGGAAATACATGAAAAACAACTTAATACCACAGAAAAGCAAGTGGATAAAGTGGAAATGATCTTAAAGAATATGGAAATGCTTCTACAAGAAAAAGTAGATGAGCAGAAGGACCAGGTGAGTGATAAGTTCTTGTCATTTCCTCACAAACATCTTATATCTGCACACTTCTACCTCCTGGGTATTCACACAGCTGGTGTAGTAAGAGACTGTCTGGTCACAGACTCCGAGAGGCCATGTTCATTAGTTACCCCTCAGACTGAGCCTCTGTCAACACCTTATACTTGAACATGAAGTAATTTTCCACAGGATTCATAATTAATAGCAGTCAATAAAAGATTCTATTATATATATAAAACTAGCTTGTTTATTGTACTTATTTTCTTTTGGGTATCATTTTAAGGTTTCTTTTTTGAGATGGCCACATAACCTCAGGAAGGTTATGGATTTATTCATGCATCCTTCATTCAGCACATTGCCTACTGAGCACCTACTGTGTAGGAAAGCATTTTTCTAGGTAGACCTGAGATAAATAAGCCCTCATGGAACTTAAATTCTAGAGCTGATGAGAGCTAATAATAAGATTGTAGTTGGCCAAGGGCTTTGAAGAAAACACATTTTCCTGGACTGTAGAGTCAGGGTGTTAGGGGAGACTATACTGCACAGATAAGGTATCTGAGCAGCCCCTTAATCATGACCTAACATATATGAGTGGGTAAAAAAGAAAAACAGGAAAACTCCACTCTGTGGAGCTTTCATAGGATGCATTGTTCCTACTAGCTGAGCATCGAGCAACTTGTTCTGAGATAGTGCACCCAGCGGCGTCGCCTGGGAAGGTTCTCTGGTC
Organism: Tenrec ecaudatus; assembly: GCF_050624435.1. Lineage (NCBI taxonomy): Eukaryota > Metazoa > Chordata > Mammalia > Afrosoricida > Tenrecidae > Tenrec > Tenrec ecaudatus. Next base: position 94,985 of record NW_027459604.1, read on the forward strand.
ACAGTGAATTTTTTCATAAAAGCAGTTTTGCTCACACCTTGTTTTTTGTGATGGCTCATTTAAGAGAACTGCGTGTGGCTGTGAAAGTTTGCTTTCTGCTCCAGAAAAATGTCACAGAAACTGTTGTGATGTTGAATACAACTTACAAGGATAGCACTCTGAAAAAAACTCAAGTGTACCAGTAGTTTTCTTATTTCCAACAAGGTAAAATGTCGATCGATAACAAACCTTATTCTGGATGTCCATCAACTTTCCAAACAGACAAAAATGTCCAAAAAATTCATCCACTTTTGCTTGAAGACCAATGATGGACCATTAAAAAGATGGGGAAGTTATCTGGACTATCTTGGAGCTTAGTTGAGTGAAGTTTAACAGAAGATTTGTGACAGGCCACCAAGAAGGAGTGTCAACTGGAAACAAGTCATTCTTGGAAAGAACAACTCTGAAGTGATCCAGACTTTTCTCAAGGTCATTACTGGTGACAAGCAAACTTCAGTCAAGCCAGGGGAAGACACCGTCATCACCTTGCCCAAGAAAAACTCGTCAAGTGAAATTAAAGATCAAGATTATGCTCATTTGATTTTTTTGATGTCCATAATATAGTGCATTTAGAGTTCCTTCCACTAGGTCAGACTGTTAATCAAACTTTCTATTTAGAGGTTTTGAAAATATTGTGTAACAATGTGCAACAAAAAAGACCTGATTTGTGGCAGATGGGGGACTGGTTTTACCATCATGACAATGCAACTGCTCACATGCCATCTCAGTGTGCCAATTTTTGACAAGAAACAGCATGCCTCTCTTGTCCCATGCACCTTACCTGACTTCACTCCATGCAAATTCTTTGTGTTTCCACCAATGCAGAGGAACATGAAAGGACAGCTAGTTGATGATATAGAAGAGATGAAGCAAAAAAATGAGAGAGGTGCTGTCAGCCGTCCAAACAGCTGAATTTGAAAAAAAAAAACAATGTTTCCAAGAATGGAAGCGCAGAATTGACAAATGTATTAGGTGTAATGGAGAGTACTTTGAAGGTGATAAGGTTGTTTTGTAAAAAAATTTAAATACAAAGCTTTGAAACAAAATTCCAGGTTTTGTGGGTACCCCATCGTATACCTCAAGTAGAAAACAGATTAGCATTGGGGGAAGCATGTTGCTCACTGGTGGAATATCACATGTGTTGTACTTGAGAATCCTTCCTGACAGGTGCTAAATACCGGTAACATTTCCTGATCACCAGACAGCCATAAATAGGCACCCACACACTTACACTTCCCTGTTCGTGGTTGTGGGGAAATAGTCTCGGCCCTGTAAAAGGTTTTGCTCTACCGAGTGCCAGGCACCATGCCTGTCACTGTTCTACTGTTCCTTTACTTCCTCCTGTCCCTCCCCTACTCCTCTTAAGTCCCCTTTCTCCTCTTCTTTCCATCCTGCCTTGCTCTTTTTTATTCCCCCACTCACTGGGAGCCCTCCTTGCCATAAGTATGTAAGCCCATTGTAAAGAAGCCTGGCCCTCTGGCCTAGCCCTCAGCCCTCCTCTCTGCTCTTTAAATGCCCTTCAAAGACTCTGTGCTCACAACCCTGCTTCTCTCCCTTCCATGCTCCTCTCATGGCTCAGCCACTGTTCGTCCCCCCTGCCTGGGTCTACACCTAATTCGCAGCTCAGCTTTCAGAATGGATATAGACTCCAAGCACTCGTACCCCACTGATCTCACTCTGGTCCACACCCCCTCACTTTATGCCCTCTCTCTGGCCTTCCTGGTTCTGCCTTGCATACCGGCCTTGATTTCTTCTTAGCACAGGCGCTGCAATACCTCTGAGATCTCAGCTCGCCGCGCCTCACACCTTCCCATCTTCTTCAAAGTAAAAGTCAACCTTGTCACGGTGTCCTTTAAGGCTCTCTTAGATTTAGTGTCCACTCCTGCCCTGACTTCCTGTCTATGTTTCCTCAGGAGCACACACCTTCAGCTATGGTGGCTGCCTGCTGCTACCTAGTCACCCGAGGCCCTGACCAGCTGCAAGGTCTTTGTAATCTCTCTTCTTGCTACCTGGTGTTCACATAGCCCCTAGATTCCTAAACTTACTTGGCCTACCACCCCTTTTTACAGGAAAAAAAATCACTCATTGTCCACCTGACCATTAAAATCTTTTGTACTATTGCCCCTAATTCAGGATACGGTTTGGGTGTCTGCTTGTGTAGCGCCCCTGGATGCTTTGAGGCCCAGACATCGTCACTGGACTGTTTCACTGCTACCCAACGGGCAGTACCGCCCCCTTTGGGAAAAACTGGGATAGTCTCTGGACTCTCATTTTACTCAGAACTCCGTTCACATGTCATCTTACAGGAACAGCCTCGGGGTTTCTGTAGACAAGCAAAACCAGTAAAACATGTATGTAAATATATTGAGAAAATTGTACTTCGTGACTCACACACATGGGGGGGTTAGCACGTCCCATATCCGTGGGTCCAGTGGCAACTTGGAGACCTCTGCTGGTTCATGGGGTAGCAGAGGAACAGATGTCTGCAGGTTTATGAACTAGAACTGCAGGCCAGGCGTTAAGCAAAAACATAACAAAGAATCGAGACGGCTAACCACGATGACAAAATACAACAGAAATAAACCCCCATAGTTTTAACTGTTCGAGATTTTAGCTATTCAAGTCAGAGTTATCATTTTAATTTCCTATAGTCATCTTCAGTACTCTCATCTGGTAACCAGGTTCTTCCCATTCCTCAGTTTCATCGGAAAATCACTGGAGACTTATTCGCTGAGTAGCTCCTGCAAATGTATTTTGGCCTTCCGCTCTCATCCATTCCCTTCTGAAAACCAGAATCTCGCCTGCTAAGCTTTGATACTATTCCCTTCTTCCGATTTGGATTATATAATTTACAATCCATGGATAACAGATGTTGGTGTGCTTCTTCCATGTGGATTAGTTGACATCTCACTTAGATGGCTGCTTGTTTGGAAACAAGCCTTTAAGATCCCAGATGCTGTTCTGTCTGATTAGTGGGGCACCATCTAATTTCTTCACCAATGCTACCCTTAAGGGACCTGATCTCATTCAAGAACTTTTTGAAGCCCCCTTGTATTCTTGACCTTGATAGCTAAAGGTACACTGCTTCTGACAGGTATCAAGAAAAAGACATTGATTAAAGCAATAGCTATGTGCTGTCTTCCAGGAAATGTACTAATGTGCTCAAGCAGTGAAACCACATCTGGATTAGCAGTTACAATCAGAGCCACCACTGGTTAAGTTTATATCAATTCACTGTCACTCTCTTAAGATCCTTTTTTTTTTTTTTTTTGCACAAGACAGATAGGTAAGTTGAATGAGATTGTGGTGGAAATCATCCCCCTCCATTCTTCAAGTCTTTATGGTGACATTAATCTCTGCAGGTTCTCCAGCAATGTAATACTGCTTTTGGTCTAATATTTCTTTGAGGAAAGTTCTAATGGCTTCCACTTGGCCTTTCTTACTGTAATAACCCTTTCTCCATGTGTCAGGGATCCAAAATTCTGCCAATTGCATATTCTGGACCTGGAGAGATTATTACAGGATTATTTCAGAGACCACTGTACCCACTGTTGGATAGGCATGAGCTGACATTTGGGCCTCCTAGAATGAGTGTCAGTTTAGTGCCATAGGGATCCTTTGAGAAATATTAACTATCTATATTCTGACAGTGTAGTGGATTTCTACCTCAGAGGATTCATAGGAGTTGTGGGCCTATACACTTGCTCATCTTGGAATTGATAGAGCCCTCTAAGCATCCCCTGCATGTGTGGGTATGTCCATCTTGATAAATCTACTCTAACATTCCAATTTACTTCAGCTTTTAGATCCCTTTTCCAGTATATAAAAGCAATTCAACTTCATTCAGTATAGGCCACTTCATAGTCCTCATTGTCGTCCCGCAACAATGTAACTACTAGGTACTTTTCTGACGCCGTGAGCTGAAACATCGAATGAAGACTTGCCACTTGGCAGGCTCATAGCACTACACTCAGACTGACACAGTTCCCACACCTAATCCCGAGGCCTTTGTTTCTCCTTGTGTTCAGTAGGAAAAGCAAGCAGTCTCTGTCTGGAGTATGCCATACCTCCTCCTGGGCCACACTTTATGCCTCAAAGAAGTCGTGTCACGGGACAGTGGACTTCACACTAGTTATTGTTCTAAAAGCAAAAAGTGCATCTTGCAAAGCATTTGCCTCATACAAAGATTCCTGGGACACAGCTGTGGGACTATGGTCAGATGAGGATAAGAGGGCTGATTTTACTCTCGAAGGTGATTCAGGCAAAGAAGGTGGGTTAATCCCTTCAGATGGGGGCAGGAGGCTGGTCCTTCTGAAAATAAAAAAAGGTAATTCAACAATAAGGGCTCCATGTCCCTAGCTTGATCCTTTTATTGTCCACATTTTCCCATCTCAATTTTCAGGATCTCACATCTTCCCCGTCAAACCTTTCAACATAAGGGATTCAGTTGATGGTGTAATTAACTATTCTTCAGCTAGGACTCAGGAATGATGGTGGTGTGTGGGTTACAAACTGGACTGTTAGCTAAAGGTCAGCGATTTTAAAAGCACCAGCCATGCCCCAGGTAAAAGATGAAGTTTGTGCTCCGATAAATATTTATAGCCCCCAGAGCCCTCGAGGACATTCGATTTTGGCTTGTGCAGTCACTGTGCATTGCAGCCAACTCAGTGGTAGTGAGGATAAGACTCTGGATGGGTTTTCAGCAATCTCAACACTGCTACAAGAAATAAGACTTTATTTCAAGACCCAAATAGCAACTTTCAGGTCCTTTATGTACTGCTTGAGCCAGGACTTTGAAGCTCTGGACTCATCATTTTCTCTTTCCGCGTTGTGTATCTGAAAGCTGAACCAGCCAGCTTCACTATGCTTGTGGGTGTAACAAAAATGTTGAAAGATAATAATGAAATAGTAGTCACTCACAGCATTTTCTCTCACAGATGTTTGATCTAATGGTGGGGATATTATGCTTGTCTTTATTGCCACCTCATGCCATGGATTACTATGCTTCTTTACTATTGGAAGTCGAGCAATTAGTACTTTTAAATCCAGCCAGACTTGAGAATAAGTTCAGAAAGCATGCTGTAGTGGAGTTAACAAACCCAGGGACAAGAGAACAACAAGTGCTCCAAAATCAGTGACGAGGATGGTGTAAGAGGCCTAGTAGGGCTTGATCAAGGACAATGTAACTGAGCGGAATTGCTGAAACTCAAATGAAGGCTGAGCATGATAGTGGGACAAGAGAAAAGTAAATGGAAATAGAGGAAAGAACTACAAGGCAAAGGGCATTTATAGAGGTCTAAGTACAGGTGTGTACATATGTAAATATATTTATATATGATGATGGGGAAATAGATCTATGTGCATATAGTTATAGATTTAGTATTAAGGTAGCAGATGGACATTGGGCCTCCACTCAAGTACTCCCTCAATGTCAGAACACTTTGTTCTATTAAGCTGGTATTCCATGAAGCTCACCTTCCTGACATGATCGCTGAAGACAAATGGGTACATAAGCAAATGTGGTGAAGAAAGCTGATGGTGCCCAGCTATCAAAAGATATAGCATCTGGGGTCTTAAAGGCTTGAAGGTAAACAATTGGCCATCTAGCTCAGAAGCAACAAAACCCACATAGAAAAAGCACAACAACCTGTGTGATCATGAGGTGTCGAAGGGATCAGATATCAGGCATCAAAGAACAAAAAATCCTATCATGGTGAATGAGGGGAAGTGCAGAGTAGGGACACAAAGCCCATCTTTAGGCAACTGGAGATCCCCTCACAGAAGGATCATGGGGAGGAGACAAGCCAGTCAGGGTGCAGTGTAGCAATGATGAAACATACAACTTTCCTCTAGTTCTTAAATGCTTCCTCTCCCTCCCCCGCCATCATGATCCCAATGCTACCTTACAAATCTGGCCAGAGGATGTAGACTGATACAGATAGGAAATGGAAACACAGGGAATCCAGGATGGATGAACTCCTCAGGACGAGTGGTGATACCGGGAGTGTCAAGGGAATGTAGAATAGAAAGGGGGAACCAGTCACAAGGATTTACATAAAACCCCCTCCCTGGGGGACAGACAACAGAAAAGTGGGTGAAGGAAGATGTCGGACAGTGTAAGACATGACAAAATAACAATTTATAAATTATCAAAGGTTCATAAGAGAGGGGGACTGGGGAGAGGGGGGAAACAAGGAACTGATGCCAAGGGCTCAAGTAGAAAGCAAATGTTTGAGAATGATGATGGCAACAGATGTACAAATGTGCTTGACACAATGGATGATTGTGTGGATTGTGATAAGAGATGTAAGAGTTCCCAAGGAAAGTATATAACTAAAAAAGAAAGAAAGCATTCTGTGTTGGGCCGGGTTGACTAGAGAAACAAATCCAGAGATACTCATATATGTATAAGAAAAAGTTTTATCTCAAGAAGTAATTATGGATCAATAAAACATTCCATCCCAGTCCAGCTCTTCAGTCTATAAGTCGCTCTTCAGACTCATTAAGTCACATGCAATGATGCAGAATGCAGGACAATCACAGGCCAGTGGGTGTAGTTATGTGGATCCAACTGACCGTATCGTAGTGCTTGCAGCAGCCAAGAAAGTGAAGGCACAGAGAGTGGGGGAGGTGCCCAGGACCCTGCTTATGAGAACGTCTCGCCCACAGAGAGTCACCATCAGGGTGTGACCTGATTGACAGACTAAACTCTACCCTTACACTTTCATATATCTTCAAGTTGACATGAAATGATGTAACTACCACTTATTCTTTGAGTTTTGTTCTTCTAGAATCACTCTTGGTGCCAAATAGCTAAGTCTGAGTTCTCGAGAGGGGTGCATCAGTGAGATGCACACATACATACATATACAGAGATTTGCTGCATGGTAGGGGTTTATGCAGTTGTAGAGGTTGGCAAGTCCCAAACCTACCGTATGTGTCCAGTGGAAGCTAAGGATTTCTGATGACTTGTGGGGTTGTAGGACTGGTGAATCCACGACCTGCTGGTTAGGCTGGAGACTTCTTCAGGTTTATAACACAGGAACTGCAGATCAGGCAACTAGAGTGCAGGTCAAGAAAGAGAGCAAACTTTGCCACAACTTCCACTTCGATAAAGGAAGCTGGCCACACTCCCGAGGCAATTTCCCTTTCAAATGATTGGCTGTTCATATCAGATCACAAAAATGAAAGTTGATTCCATTATGAAAAAGCACCTGTCAGACTGATGAGAATCATAGTCTAGTCAAATTGAGGTTTACATTAGTCGTTACAGTTCCCTCAACCAACTAGCTGCCCCCCTCTTGCTCCTTGCTTGGTTTTCTCAGCACTTCCCCCATATGGCATACTAAGTTTGGTTCTCATTAGCATATGTGGCGCACAGCCCAGAGACTACGTTCACCACTGCTTCGCTAGTGCTAGAGCAAGACCTGGCATGTGGGCGCTTACTGACTATGTTCTACAAGTGATATTTGGTGTTGACTGAACCCCATGCTGGGATTCTTGTGCCCTTGTATTTTGAATGAGGTCATTGCTAGTGTTTCCTGTCATTCACATCTGTGAAACCGTATGGGTTTGGCAGAAAGCTCAGACCCAGGAAACAGCAGTGGGGGTCAGGGCCACAGTGATTCCTAGGGCAAAGGGCAGTAAAGAACCAATAATTGTTGTCATTCTTTGCAATTCATTATTGTATCGTACAATAGCCTTTCTGAGAACTGTTGATTTGTGACTCTTGGGTCTTCCGGTTAAACTGATTCCCACAATTTCCCGTAAATTTTCTCCAGTACATAATTCATCACACCCTCAGTTGGAGGTCTCACTTCAGGGTAACAAGAAGTGTCATACACGCAATATTTTTGTTATATCCTTAAGAACCTAAAGTTATCATTTCAACGACCGTGGAATGAACAGGGTCGGGAGCATGTACTCCTTCCCTGCACTCACAGTAATGGGTGGCTCTCTTCCCTCTCTAGTTTGAAAACAGCGTGAAGTCCAATTTGCTGCTCAAGGAGCTTTATGTGGAGAACGCACACCTGCTAAAAGCCCTCCAGGTTACTGAAGAGAAACAAAGAGGAGCTGAGAAAAACAGCCTCATCTTGGAAGAAAAACTCAGAGCTCTCAACAAATTAATCAGTAAGATTTCTCCGGCATCCCTCTGTGTGTAAAGACTGCTTGCTTTCTTGGAATTCATTCTGAAAATGAAATCTTAAAACCTGAGCCACTGTGATGCCTTAATCACTTGCAGCTTATTGGCCATGGTCCTCAGAAACAGGGCGACTGTGGTGTCTGGCTCGTTCCAGCAGCATCTGCTCTGTGCCAGATCCTGGGAACATACACGTGTTGGACAAGAGCACATTTTTATAAAACTCCCAATTTTACCACTGGGAAAACATGATGGAAACACTTGGTCAGGCCTGACAGAGAAAGTGGGTTAAGATAATGCAGTTCCAATACTGCATTTTCGACTTAAGCTCTCTTTGCCATCGAGTCAATTACAATTCGTAGTGACTTTGGCTTCAAAGATTAAAATGTAAAGTAGGGCTCTAGACAGCTTTATCATATTTTTCCTTTTAAATTTCATTTATGTTTTCTTAAGCAGACACACAACAAAACATACATCACTTCAGCAGTTTTTAATGTTTACAGTTTGCTGATACGGATTATATTCCTCCGGTCTGTAGCCATTTTCAGCATTTTTGAGTTGTTGCTCATCTGTTAGCATAAATTCACTCCCCTTAGAGTTCCAGGGGAGTCCAGGTGGCATGGTGATGACAGCGCTGGGCTGCTAGCCACAAAAGCAGCACTTTAAATCCAACAGACTTGGGAGAAAGACATGGCTGTCTGCTCCCATGAAGAGTTGCGGTCTCAGAAACGCACAGGGGCAGGTCTACTCGGTCCTGTAAGGTCATTGTGAATCAGAATTGATTTCATGGCAGTGTGGTTGGCTTTGTTTTTTGTTTAAAGTCCCAAGCAAATACTTCAAGTTGTTTTCCATTTTATTCCACATACATAGTTGTTAAAAGATCATCAAGCTCAAAGCAGACTTTTTTTTTTACTAGTTAAGCCAAACTATTACTTGGTTTCAGGAAGACATTATGGTACATTTCTGGTTTAAGGCAATAGTTTTAGGAGTTCAGCCACCCTCCATGGCTCCAGAAAGTTGGGAATTATGAGAATTTTCTATTCTTGTCTGTATTTTTGCCCCATTTTGTTCAGGATCCTTCTCTGAACTCTTTGATCAAAATGCTCAGCAGTGGTAGCCAGGCACCATGCAGTTCATTTGGACTCGTGACAAAGGAGGGCATTGTTTATGGAGGCAGCTAATTAGCCATGCATTCCAGAATCCTACTCTATTCGATTCTGTTGTTCCACATGAATCGACACCAACTGTGCCTGACAACTGAAGGAGGAGGTAGAACAGAAGCACCAAACATGTTAATAAGCCAACTAATGGTATGTCCCATGAAACCATTACCCTGAACCTAAGAGCTTTACTGTCTGGTTATTCAGCTCTGTCCTCTGTTACACTTCCCAATGGCTGCTGAGTGCAGACTTTCCAGAAGGGCTTCCCTCTGTAAGCAGAGTGTCCTCTAGACAATAAAGGAGAGGACTCTTGTTCGTTTGGAACCACTTTACCACATGTAAATATTGGTACTGTGGTTACACCTGTAGGCTTGTATTTATTGTACATTAATCTTTTTTTCATTGGAGTGTTTTTGCACTGGGAATTGAACTATATGTTAAAAAAAGATAAAAATATGGTTTTATACCAAAATTGATGGTCATTTGTTTATCTGAATGTACTACTGTAATGTGAAATGAGTCACTGTATTTGCAGTTTTTCAATTAAAAAATATCTATATTTCAATTTTGTCCTTTGTTCTTCAATTATAAAATATCTCAAATAATTAGAAAATACAGTTTTAGGAGAAAACCCATATACCCATCAACTAGATACATTTAATATAATATTTTGAAATTTTTCTTTTTAAAAGATATAAAATATTTTAGATAGAGGTGAAGGTCGTATTCTATTGATTGCAACCGTTTACTCGTCCTAAAGGCACGCACTATCCCAAAGATGGTAAGTAAGTCTCCTGGTCTCTTTGTACATTTATTATATATGCATTATATAGTCTTGATTAGTGTCCACCCTTTTACTTTTGCATGTATCCATTGCAACGGCTAAACAGAAACTCACAGACAAAATGCGTGATGAAAGAATTTAATAACTCAATAAGTTATAGTGCCAAGAGAAATGCTCAGGATAGGTGTTTAACAGGACACATTACAGAGTTTCAGGTATGCTAATAAACACCCGAAGTGGCATACAACTCTGCTATGAGCCTCAACCCAAAGACATTCAGCTCAGGCTCTGGTCAAACCCAGGTCTCCGAATTAAGTGCCCAGACTGAAGGACCAGGAAAACGTCAGTCTTCACAACCTAGAAATTGAAAACATTGTTCGGCACCCAGCTACCATGACCAAGTGTTATGAAAAGGATCACAACAGAAGGTTCTGTCTAGAGTGGGGGAGAAGTTAAGAACATAACCCTAAAGGATGCCAGGTTTACTGATCGAACAGAGATAGGCAGGACCTCCAAGATTTGCACTCTCCCCCTGCAGATTGGGAACTGAACTCAAATGGTACATTGACGGTATTGCTGCAATTAATGGGTTGAATCAGAATGCATATGAATTGTGGTAAATGATGTAAAAATATCACCTGATCTTTTGAGGGCAGGCCAGGTATGAGTGATAGGCTTTTTCACTGGGGTCAAGGAGGAGAGCCAAGCCCTTCTTTCAAAAGATATTTTTAATTAAAAGTTTCTTTTTTCATATAACACTGTTTAGGAATGAATAAAATGTAGCACAAAACCTGTCTCTTTCAGCCCTGCCATGTTCCCAAACATGCTCCGCAGTGTTCCCCTTGCTCATATGATAAATATGATTATATCTATCCATACTTGTTTTATGAAAAATGCTCACACTGTACAAGTTGTAAAGCGGTCCTTCAAAAATTAAGGACTGTAAAAATTATCCTTCAAAAAAAAGTTAAGTATTCCAAGATAAAAGCTGAGCGTTCATAGCTATTAGACTCCCATACAAGAAAACTTAAAGCCAGTCCTCCAACGTGAGAAATGTGAAGGAATGATACTAGAAAGTCACTCAAAGTTGAACACAAAAGGGAAAATGATGAGAACAAATGTACAAATGTGCTTGAAAATTGATATATTTATGGATTGTGATAAGAGTTATACAAGCCCCCAATAAAACTATTTTTTAAGTTGTACGAGCCCCCCAAAAACTGATTTAATAAAAAAGAAAGAGCTAGATCTGGAAATGGTGGAATGTCACCTGGCTTATATTCTTTTCTTATTTTTTGTACAATGACTATATTCCTTTCTCTCTTTTTTAATCATTTTACCACAATCCATATCTACACCCATTGTGTCAAGCACATGTGTACATTTATTTCCATCATCATTCTCAAAATACTTTCTTTCTACTTGAGGCCTTGGTATCAGCTCCTCATTTTTCCCCTCCCTCCCCACCCCCTTCCCTCATGAACCCTTGACAATTTATAAATTACTATTATTTTGTTATGTCTTACACTGTCCAACATCTCCTTTCACCCACTTTTCTGTTGCCTGTTCCTCAGGGAGGGGCTTATATTGTAGATCCTTGTAATCGGTTCCTCCATTCTATCCCACCTTTCCTCCACCCTTGAATTATCGCCACTCTCACCACTAGTCCTGAGGGGTTCATCTGTCCTGGATCCCCTGTGTTTCTTTCTGTACCCGTGTACATCCTCTGGTCTAGCCAGATTTTAAGATAGAATTGGGATCATGATAGTGGTGGGGAGGAAATATTTAAGAACTAGAGGAAAGTTGACTCATCCTTCCCTGTGGTCCCTCTGTGGGGAGATTGTTCCACTATCTACAGATGAGCTTTGGATCTCTGCTCCAGCCCTCTCGTTTTTATTTGTTACGTGTCTGCTGATGCCCAGTTCCTATGACTCCTCATGATCGCACCAGCGATGTGCTTCTTCCATGTGGACTTGTTGCTTCACTGCTGAATGGCAGCTTGTGTGACATCAAGCCTTTTAGACCCCAGACACTATATCTTTTAATAACCGGGCACCATTTGCCCTCTTCACCACATTTGTTTATGCACCTATTTTGTCTTCAGCGATTGTGTCAGGAGGCTAAACATCTCATGCTGCTGACTGGTTAGAACAAAACTTTCTCTTTTTTAAAAAATTTATGTATTGGGGCTCATGCAAATCTTATCACAATCCACACATACATCAATTGTGTAAAGCACACTTATACATTCATTGCCCTCATCATTCTCAAACTTCGCATTCCGCTTTGGTTCCTGGAATAAGCTCCTCATTTTCCTTTTTTCTCTCCCTCTCCCTCCCCGCTCCCCTCTCCCTCATGAACCCTTGATAATTTATAAATTATTATTTTATCTTATCTTACACTGCCAGGCGTCTCCCTTCACCCACTTTCCTGTTGCCCATTCCCCAGAGAGGAGGTTATATATAGATCCCCGTGATTGGTTTCCCCTTTCTACCCCTCCTTCCCTCCCGGTATCACCACTCTCACTGTTGGTCCTGAGGGGGTTCATCTGTCCTAGATTCCCTGTTTCCAAATCCCAACTGTACCGCTGTGCATCCTCTGGTCTAACCAGGTTTGCAAGGTAGAAGTGGGATCATGATAGTTGGGGGGAGAAAGTGTTTAAGAACTAGAGGAAAGTTGTGAGTTTCGTTATTGCTACACTGAAGCCTGAGTGACTCATCTCCCCACTACCGCTCTGCAACTGGATGTCCAGTTGTCTACAGATGGGCATTGGGTCCCCATAGAACAAAGTGTTCTTGAATGGAAGGAGGATATGAGTGGATGCCCAAAGTCCATCCCCTACCTCAGGGTATTGCCATATAAATATATGTACATGGGCCAATACCTCTATTTTTGTAGATTAATGTATTTACATATGCACACCACTATGTTTATACCTCTATCCATTGCTTTGCTTCCTTGGTCCTTCCTCTGTTGCCTTTTACCTTCCTCATGTCCCACTGCCACTTTCCCCTTATTTCTGCCTCTTGGTAACCCCCTTAGCTAGTCTACTGTTGCTCCAACATTACCACCACCCCCACCTTGGATCCCTATATCCTCATTACTGGCTCTGACACCCCAGTTGTTCCCCTGTCCATGGCGCAGCCTGCTCAGCACCCCCTTCCTCCACCACTCTGACCTCCCAGGTCTCCCTGGAACCGTTGGTCCCAATGCTCTCACCTCAAGCAGGCCTCCCATACCTATCCTATATAGGTAGGTATACCGACTATGACATAGCCCAAAATGATTTTTTAAAATAAAAATAGTAAATCAATAAGAAAAATTTTTTAAAAAGAGAAAAGAAATATACAAAAATCCTGGGTCTCTTCGCTGGCCTTCAAGACTGTCCAGGAGCTGCCTCTCCCAGCCTGGAGTGCATGTAGACCCTACTATGAAGCACCAAACCATGAGGACAGCATGGTCACATGGAAGGATGCATGAAGAGAGAGAGCTACAGGCTAGGGAGAGGAGCCAGCATGCCACACCCACACAGAGGCAAGCCAGGAGAGAGGAAGAGAAAGAGAGCGGGACTAGACCCCACGCTGGCACGCCAGGCTCGGAGGATGACGTCCCTGGGGGAAGCTAATGGGACACAGAGGGAACTGGACAACTGACAACAGCTGGTGGCATGCTGTCCCCTTGCTGGAGCAGACTGCGACAAAGTATATTTCTTGATCACAATTGAATGTAAACAGAATTTGGTAACACAATGAAACTGAAATACACAATTATATGGAAATTAAACCATTATACAAACAACCAGTGAATATTTAGAGTCAAATGAAAATGAAGATACAACACACGAAAACATTTGAGACTCTGAAACTGTTAGGGTGGGGGAAGGGAAGTATACTTATTACCAATTAAGTGAAGGTTTACAGAGAAGTTCATCAGTTTTACATCGAAAAATTCATACACATTGATTTTGCACATCCACTCCAATACCTTCCATGTGCCATCCTACTTCCCCACTGGGCTTTCTCTTACCATCACTCCTTCTTTAGTAACCCTCTGGACTTTGTCATTGGGTAAATGCTGCCCTTTGGGTTTTAAGCTGTTGATGGTTTTAAAAAAGGTCATTTCAGTTCCACGCCTAGAGGACATTGGTTATATTCTTGGGGTATGCTACTAGACTCCATTCAACCAGTAAACCCAGTCTGTTTTATGATCATGAGTTCTGTTCCACATTTTACCCCCATTCCATTGAGGACCTTCTAATGTGATTGTGTTCAGAGTAATAGGTAGCAGGAGTCAGGCACCATTTAGGTTTTCCAAGCTCAAGATTATAGAGACTAATGTTTGGGTTGTTCATCATTCTATTGTAATAATTGTATTCAACATGTCTTTTGACTTCACTCTTGTTTCCTCCGAGTGCAGAGAGACCAATAGTTACTACTGGCTGCTCATGCACAGTTTTTCTTATTTAAGTCACTTTTTTTAAAAAACAAAAATTTCAAAAGAGGACCTGATGCAAGGGGCTTAAGTGGAGAGCAAATGCCTTGAGAATGATTAGGGCAGGGAATGTATGGATGTGCTTTATACAATTGATGTATGTATATGTATGGATTGTGGTAAGAGTTGTTTGAGTCCCTAATAAAATGTAAAAGAAGAAAAGAGAAAAAAATGATTAGGGCAAAGACTGTACAGATGTGCTTTATACAATTGATGTATGTATATGTATGAACTGTGAAAAGAATTGTATCAGCCCCAATAAATTTTTAAAAAAATAAATTTAAAAAAATTCCTTTTATTTTTTTTGTACTGTCCGACGTCTCCCTTCACCAACTTTTCTGTTCTGTTTTAATGTAATTTTTATCATTAAACTGTGAGTCTAATGGTAACAAAATAGAACGTGTGTGTGTCTGTGTTAAAATAGTCATTAAAGAATAGAATTTAGAGACAGAGAATTTTTTTAAGTTTTTAAAAATATTTTCTATTGTTACTTAGGTGAAGGTTTATAGAGCAGACATCAGTTTTACATTAAATAACTCGTTAAATCTACCATTGTCTTTTCATTTCCAATATTTTTTGCCAATCTCTTGTTTTATATTGTCTTCCCTTCACAAAACTAACACCGGTCTACCCTCTAGCTTCCACAGACAGAGAACTTATTGTTGACAAAGGCCTAAAAAACATTAAATGGGAAGCAGACACCTCTTCAATAAATGCTATTGGAAATACTGGCTATCCACTTGCAGAAGAACAAAAAAAAGACGACTGCCTCACCCATGCACAGAAACAAACTCAAGATGGATCAAATTCCTAAAAGTAAAACTCAAAGCTCTCAGGATCAGAAAAATGGGACAAAACTAGGAACCCTAGTGCAGTAGATGGGCTATCAGAAATAACAAAGCTGACACAATCCATAGAAAACAAAATAGTGGAACATATTAAAAAATAAAAAAACTTGCATACATTAAAAGACTTCATTGAAAGAGTAAAAAGACCCATAGACTGGGAAAAGATATTTAGTAATGACATAACAAAGGACTAATTACTAAAATCTACAGAATTTACAAGGTGGCAAGAAAAACAAACTAGTAGCCCTATGAAAAAGTGGGCAAAGGACCGGAGCAGATGATTCACAAAGGATGATACGCGAATAACTAATAAACATATGAGTAAGTTCTCTCAGTCATTAGCTATCCAGGAAATGCAAGTCAAAGCAACCATGAGATACCACCTAACACCCATAACTGTAGCCCAGTTAAAGTAAAAAAGCTGAGAACAGCAAATGTTGGAGAGTGTGTGGTGAGATAGGAACTCTTATCCTCTGCTGGTGGACTTGTAAATATGTACAGACACTCAGGAAGGCAGTATGGCGATACCTAGAACAGATGGCAACTGAACTACCATATGATCCAGCAATACCATTACTGAACATATACCCCAAAGAAATAAAAAACATCATAACCAGACATTTGCTCCCCCATGTTCATCACAGCACAGCTCACAATTGCTAGAAGCGGCCTCCATTCCCAACAATGGATAAAAAACCTCTGGTACATAAACATGATGAGTACTGCGCATGCCTGAAGAACAGCAATGAGACCCCTCATGTCGTGGAGGGCTCTGGAAGACATGCTGAGGGAAGCGAGTGAAGCACGAAAGGACAAGCACTGTGTGAGTCCAGAGCAGCAGGAACAAGCAGCAGAAGAGGCGCAAGCTCAAGCGTGCAGGCCATGCAGTCGTCTGGCTGGGGTCAGACAGGCCGCTAACGAGCTGGACCAGTGCCAATGACCTACACATCATCTGCTCCTGGTGAGTATAGTGTAGGTCACTTGGCCGGAGGTCACCTCACGACAGCTGGGATCAAATGGAGGGTGCGAGGGGGTAGTGGCTGTTCGCTGAATAGTAGCCATTTAGATCTGTGGTGAGGGCTCCCAGAGAGGGAGGTAGCCCCGTCGGAGGAATGGGGTTTACTGATGAGAGGTGCCGCACAGGAGATGAAAGGGAATGGTCAAATTTGGGGGTACATAGGTGCATGCCTTTTGAAGGGATGGAGGGAGAGCTAACCTCCAGGTGGGGGACAAAAGACTGAGGATGCTCTTGGCAACAATAAATGGGAGGTGTCTTCAGTGGCATGCAATGGGTGGGCAGAACTGGTGTAGGGCATCTGGGGGGGGGGTATCCCAGGAAAGCAGACCAGGTGCCATAAAATGCTGGGACACCAAATCCTGGATCTTTGGGGTGCATGCATGCTCCAGAGGCTACATCAGTGAGCCCCATATGGGAATCCCACTGGGTGAACTAGACTCTACCTCAGACACACTTGTAACATGAGGACTTAAGCGGGAAATACATGGTGCCTGAGGAAGCAGAAAACAGCTGTACCAAGAGTGGTGTACTGATGGTTGGTGGACAAATAAGGTCATGTTACATCAACCCCCTTTATGCTGGGTTAAGATATCTATTATTCTGGAAATCTTGTGACAGCCCCTCTACTGTGTGTTGCATGTGCTTGGGTATATTAAGGTGTGTCTCAGGGGTGCAGAACCATGGGGGTCACTTTCTTGAAGCTGTTATTTGTTTCTGCTTTTTAGTAAATGAGACCCAGAGACTTTGAGAAAGAAAATATAACAATAGTTTGGGGGGGCAAGGATAAAGAGGGTCGGGGGAAGTAAGAGGGAGATGATGTCAAGTAGTCTAGGAGGGAAATGTATGTGTGAAGACTGATTGTGGCAGCAATTTTACAATTCTGTTTGATGTGATTGAACTATGGAATAATATGACATTTTTATTAACTCCTAAGTTAGCAAATTTTTTAAAAAGCATAGATTCAGGAATGGTTTGGGGGCTCACACTTAAAAAGAATTATCATGGCCCTGCTCAGTACTCACCTTCATGAAATGATCACTGAAGATAAAGGTACTACAGCGAAGTGTCGCAAAAAAGTAGATAGTAGCACTCCCTCAATGTATGAATACTTTCTTTTATTAAATTGGCACTCTGTGATGCTCACCCTCCCGACACAACTGCTGAAGCCAAAGCGGGTGAACAAGTAAATGTGAAGAAAGCTGATGGTGCCCGGCTATCAAAAGAGATAGTGTCTGGGGTCTTAAAGGCTTGAAGATATACAAGCGGCCATCTAGCTCAGAAGCAACAAAGCCCACATGGAAGAACACACCAGCCTGTGTGATTGCATGGTCCCGAAGGGAACAGATATCAAAGAACAAAAAATCAAATCATATGCTGCACACCTCCATGATACAATCACCGAAGACAAACAGGTGCATAAGCAAATGTGGCGAAGAAAGCTGATGGTGCCCGACTATCGAAAGAGATAGTGTCTGGGGTCTTAAAGGCTTGAAGGTGAACAAGCGGCCATCTAGCTCAGAAGCAATAAAGGCCACATGGAAGAAGCACACCAGCCTGTGCAATCACGAGGTGCCAAAGGGACCAGGTATAAGGCATAATGCAATATATATATATATATATATATATATATATATATATATATATATATATATATATACATATATACACACACACACACACACCATAGTGAATGAAGGGGGAAGTGCAGAGTGGAGACCCAAAGCCAATTTGTCGGCCACTGGAGATCCCCTCATAGAGGGGTTTAGGAGAGGAGATGGGTCAGTCAGGGTGCGATGTAGTACCGATGAAGAACACAGCTTTCCCCCAGATCCTGGATGCTTCCTCCCGCCACCTACCATGATCCGAATTCTACCTTGCAGGACTGGATAGGGCAGAGGTTGTACACTGGTGCATATGGGAGCTGGAGGCACAGGGAATCCAGGGTGGATGATACCTTCAGGACCAGGGGTGTGAGGGCCGATGCTGGGAGAGTGGAGGGTGAGTGGTTTGGAAAGGGGGAACTGATTACAAGGATCCACATGTGACCTCCTCCCTGGGAGATGGACGCCAGAGAAGGGGGGGGGCGGTAGACTCTGGATAGGGCAAGATATGACAAAATAACAATCTATAAATTATCAAGGGCTCATGAGGGAGGGAGGAGCGGGGATGGAGGGGGGAAAAAAGAGGACCTGATGCAGAGGACTTAAGTGGAGAGCAAATGCTTTGAAAATGATTAGGGCAAATAATGTATAGATGTGCTTTATACAATTGATGTATGTATATGTATGGGTTGTGATAAGAGTTGTATGAACCCCTAATAAAATGTTTTTTTAAAAAGTACTAAATCTAAAAAAAAAAAGAGTGGCTGAATTACAACACTAACTGAACCCTCTACTTAGAATGATTTCTGATGTTAACAGGAGAGCATGGATTGGGACTAAATGGGAACCTGAAAGTTACGGTGGAGAGGACTGTGCTACGCTGAGTTTTCTAGAGAAATAAATCAAACTACACTCAAATAACTTTATAGCAAAAATAAATTTACATCAGGAAGCCCAGCCCAGTTCAACTCAAGTCCATGGGTCAGATGCTAGATGAAGTCCCCTTTAGACTCACCCAGCTTCCAGCCAATGAAGCAAAGGCAAAGCAGGAATCGGGAAAATCACAGGCCAGTAGGGGCAAGAGCATCTGGATGTAAGGTCAGCAGGAAGAGGGCAGGGCACTGCAGCTCCTATGATCAGCAGGCTGGCTCGGCCATGAATCCTAGAGATGCAGAATCAAGGTAAGCAGGATGGAGGGAGAGGGAAGGAAAGTTGTCCATGGCATCTCTCTAAATTGGGCACCTCCTCCAAGGAGAGGGCCTTATTGAG
Organism: Tenrec ecaudatus; assembly: GCF_050624435.1. Taxonomy (NCBI): domain Eukaryota; kingdom Metazoa; phylum Chordata; class Mammalia; order Afrosoricida; family Tenrecidae; genus Tenrec; species Tenrec ecaudatus. Next base: position 114,335 of record NW_027459604.1, read on the forward strand.
ATTGAACTCTACCCATACTTCCACACAGATGCATCAAACTGATATAAAATCGAACCATCATAGGGACACATGGAAAGATTATTCTCAGAAATATCAGAACATGGATCCTTGACATGCCATTGAGTTACTTCAGCCAACAACACTACCACTCACATCTGAAGAGTTTAATCCGTCATTAGTAAAGCCATTGTCCCCTCCACCTGCACTTGAGCTTAGCCCAACTTTCCCTGCTGATAGGGAACCTCGAGTTGTATCTGGAGCATTCCCTGCAGCAGATGCCTTGCAAGATAATGCTGACACTTGCTGGGAAACACCTTCGACACTCATGCCTGCTTCGACACTGCCTCTAAAATTGTCTCAGTAATCCCAAAGGTGACCTCCAAATATTGATCCAGAAAGAGCTGTGCTATCCTCTTAAAGGACTGCTAGCATTTTCTAGTATGTACAGGCAGAGACCCGAGGAATGTGTGCGGGAGTGAGATGATGATGCAAGGAGCGAACGGTTGCATCACTCTGAATGTGTTGACGTGGACCAACTAAGCACTGATCCTTCAGTCAGTGTTTCAGCACCAGACGTTAGGACAGAATCTAATAGTTTATCTGTTTGGTTTACTGAAGCAAAGCTTCTGCAGTGGCTTAGAGCAAGTTAAGTTGAAGTACCAGACCTAGCTTGGTATACTTTAGAGGATTAAGGGAATGGGCGTGTTTCAGGGCAGACCCATAGACTCACAAATGGAATGCACTGAGGACACACCTTTTCTCTCAGTGGGAAACAAATTTCTGAAGGGATCTTAAGTATCTCTAAAGACTGCTGTGATTGATATTTTATTTTGAGCCAGTTTTGACAGTGGAAAATACCCTAATTAAGACGTTTGCACATAACATGGCTGATTGGGTCCCATGGTAGTAGGCGGTAAGCAGTAGCATTTAACAGAGACAAGGTGGGTGTGGTTGCCAAATGGTTAGCAGAGTCAAAGTAGTAACAGAATAGCCTGATTTGTATGGCATTGGATACCTAAGCAGAGTGTCCCTAGGAGTGAAATAAATGAGAAACCTACCAAATCTATCATTGATCTGTACAAGTTGAAAAATTCTAGGCCAGTTGAATAGCAGTCTAATTCAAATAGCCAGATATAGAGTCGCAAATGCTCGATCAATTCCCAAAAATTGAGCCAGTTCACAAACCCTTCATTTACGGGGAAGCCAGGTCCCTTTGAGGAAGGCACCCACTACACTAATAAAAAAAATGCATAGTTAGCCTTTCTCCCAGGCCTGCCCAGTGGAAACTGCGCCTTTTATAAGTGACAATTCATTGGAGAAAGGAAATAATCAGACGTTGGGGATGGTTACTGGACATTGGCTCCAAACTGACATTAATCTAAGTGACCCTAAATTTTAAGGTCCCACAATCAGACTAGGAGCATATAAAGGTCAAGTTATAATGGAGTCTTAGCTCAGGTTGATCTCACAGGGGATCCAGTATGAGCCCAAACCTATCCTATAGTAATTTCCCTGTTCTAGAACACATAAATGGAATAGACAGACTCACTGACTGCCAGTACCCCATATGGCTACCTGACTCTAGAACATGGACTACTATGGCAGGGGCAGGAGTGGAAGCTAGTAAAGCTACCTCTACTTAGGAAAATGGTAAAGCCAACGCAATTATGTTTTCCTGGAGGGATTGCAAAGATCAGGGTGCAAAGATTGCACCATCAAGGAATTGAAGAATATAGGGCTGGAGACCATTACTTCCGAACTGAGCTGTTGTCTATGGGGGGGACTAGCAAACTCTAGACCTATGTGGTTTGTAAGGGTCCAGGTATAAGCTGTGCTTACACACACACAAGCACCAGCAGCGGTTAAGCCAGTTTTTAGTGTGGGGTTTTTTAATCACTTTATTAGGGGCTCTTACATCTCTTTTATAACAATCCATACATCAGTGGAGTCAAGCATATTTGTACATATGTTGCCATCATCATTTTCAAAACATTTTCTTTCTACTTGAGCCCTTGATATCAGCTCCTTTTTTCCCTCCCTCACCCACCCTCCCACCCTCAAGACCCTTGATAAATTATTATCGTTTTCCTATCTTACACCATCTTCTGTCTCCCTTCACCCACATTGCTGTTGTTTGTCCCCCTCAGGGTGTGGGGGTTATGTCTACATCATCATTGTAATCAATTCTCTGTTTCTCCCCCTTCTCCCCCTACATTCCCCCTAAGTGGCCTACGCTGATAGTATTGCTACTCCCATTACTGTTCCTGATGTGTTTATCTGTCCTGGATCCCGTGTGACAAGAGCTCTTATCTGTACCATCTGGTCTAGCTAGATTTGTAAGCTAGAACTGGGATTTGTAAAGTAGAAGTGGGGTCATGATAGGTGGGTGGGGTGGGGTGCGGGAAGCACTAAAGAACTAAAGAAATGTGTGTCTCGTTGGTGCTGTACTGCACTCTGGCTGACTTGTCCCTCCTGTGAGGGATGTCCAATTGTCTACAGATGGGCTTTGAGTCTCCATCCGACTCCCTTCATTCACATCATATGATGGTTTGGGGTCTCCTGATGTCTGATACTGTTAGATTCCTCAGGTGGAAATACCTGGGTCATTGGCTTCCCATGAGAATGAATTCACACCGAAGCCTGGTTTGTGATCCAAGTGAATTTTTATAAAGGATAGAAGTGTAAAGGTGAAACTGAGGTACAGGGAGGAAGACAGACATACTGACAGGACAAGGAAAGCAGAAACAGAAATAGCTTTATTAGGTGGGGCAGTAGGGCGGCTCCTGCGGCTCCCTGCCGAGGTTTCCTGACCTAGGCGGACAGGTCAGGGAAGTCCCATTCAGCAGCTGGGGGCGAGGGTTTTTACAGGGGTAGTGAGGAATGTATGGCAATTAGCATATGGGGTCTGGAGACCTGGAGAATTGCTTGTCATCTCCTTGCAATTCTGACTTTTCAGGGCCCTCCACTGGGAGGCGTGGTTGACAGTACTGGTTGACTCCATTGACTCAATTAAGCTCACCTGGCCTAGATTGAGGTCCTCCCAAGAGTACTGGCTTCGTCTCAACTGCCTGAATTTATTCATGCCATCCAGCCTGGAGCAGCTTCCCACAGTCTGTAAGGGTGGAGGGAGGCCTTGGCAGGTAGAGGTAGAGGTTTCTGCCTCTAGCTCCCTAACACTTTCTGATCCCATCTACACCTTGTGATCACACAGGCTGGGCAACAATTTTATTAAAGCATAGATAGAATCATTTCCAAAGAAAGTATGTGAGTCCTTCTGGCATGGTGAAAAGGATACCTTAAGCATAGATAAAATATGCTTTGCTCCCGGAATGTAGTGGGGGCCCCTTTCACAAATTAAGAAGGGTCATTCATTGTCTAGGGGAAGACTCCTAGTTTATAAAAGACAGTTTTAAAGGGGAGGAGTTTGCCACTCCACAGATGTACAATTAGCTTTCTAATTAGTTATTTAGACCACCCTTGAGGCTCTTTAAATTGCAATCTCAGCTTTTGTCTCTGGATCAGTGTGCTGTCAGATTTATCTCCAGCAGCACTGCTGTGTGAGGACATTCATTAGGGCCTAGCTTCAAGGTTGACCTGCTTACTAACCTGTTCTCACAAGGTCTTCTGTTAATTCCCATATTGCAGGCAGAAAATGCCTCTTCTGTCCCTGTCAATTTGGTCAGTGCAAAAAACAGATGGATCTTTGAGAATGGCAGGGGGTGCCTGGAAACTTATCCAGGTGGTGACTCCAATTGCAGCTGCTGTCCCAGAAATGGTTTTATTGCTTGAGTAGATTAATATCTCTTGTAGTATCTGATAGCAGCTACTAATTGGGCAAATGTGTTTTTCTCAATTCCAGTTTTAAAGGAGCAGCACAAGCAGTTTGCTTTAGCTGTTGTGGCAGTTAGATGTTATGTCAACGTGACCCTGTGGGAAACTGTAGCACTAGTCCCACCTATCAAACAGGTTACAGCCTGATGACTCCTCCTAGGGGATATGAACTTTCAAATAAGAAAGACAATGAGAGCAGCAAGAGGAGATAAGCAGCACCTGAGAGGGGATTGAGGGGCAGCTGGGAGGAGGAGGATGACCAAGCAGCACACACTGCAGAGAACAGCGCAAAAGAGTTACTGAAAGGGATAGCACTTCCAGACCACAGGATTGTCACCATAAAGATATGTAGACACAAATAGACTACAACGAGAGAGCAGAAACACCAGCCAATTAGAACCGCTTAGGGCATCTCCCCTCGGCCGCCTGAGGGGAGATTCCCGGGTCTTTGAATTGGGAAGCTAGCTGAGGGGGTGGGGGGTACGTGCCAGTGGGGTGTGATAGAGCAAAAGGATCATAATTCGAAGTGACCAGACTGGGACCAGGGAAAATAAAAATATAAATTTCTTTGGCTTCCTGCCAAGACCAGAAGACTGCCAGTGGAGATCCCCCATCTAGGACTCACTCCTAGTAGTGGGTACTTCACAGCTTACTGAGCCTCACAGGGCTGAGAACAGGGCAGCTGAAAGCAGGTGTTAAGTGATTAACACCAAGAGCTCCAGCCCCCTCCTGAGGTACCACTCAGCACAACCCCTGATCAGAAGACACCCCAAAGGCCTGGTACCTTAAATAATTGGGCCACTCTGAGGATTTATTTTCTAATTACTTGTTACACATACCTGGATTGCATACACCTGACTCATTGACTAAGTATTTGCATCACAAAACAAGAAGCTGGAGCAGGTTTGGCAGGCAGAACAGGTTTTACAAGCCCAGGCAGGGAATTTATATAAGGGAGCTTATATATATCATTTGTATATATTTGTATGATATATTACTTTACGTTTTTTCCTTCCGATCTCATTGGTTTATTTCCTAGACCCCTAACACCCCATCTACCTACTAGTTCGCACCCACAACAGAGACTAAGCTCTGTGTGAAGCTTAGTGTCCCGGACAAACATACATTAACAGCTCTCCTGCATCTTATGCTAGTATGATTTTTCCTATTACTATTATTAAAACTGTCATCTCTTACCCCTTTTCTTTCATTTTCCTTTCTTTAGTCTAAATATCCAAAGTTTTACTTCATAACATCATTAACCTGTCTTTTAGTTTCACTGTACTGATCATCAAAATTTTTCTTACATTTTCAGACTCATAAAACCAAAGACTAATACTACTATCACAATATTTAAAATTGTTTTTGCTCTCAAATACTAGTACCCATTGATCCATCGTTGCAAATGAGGCATTTCAGGGCCAAATACCCCTTCCTTTAACCTACTATATAACACTACCTGATCCTCCACCCTCTTTTTTAACCTACTGCTTCCTTCACTCTCCCAACACTCATAACATTTCCTCCCCAAATTTCATATGACTCCCTTAACACATAAATTAGCAACCTCCCTCAGACACTTAATACAAACTATCCATTAGCCCTCTACTGCACCACCTAATAGTTAACCAGTTCCAAATAACATCGCCTACATAACACTCCCAATAGACTCCAAGATGACAAGGAAACAACAGAAGATATCAGTCACACACACACACACACACACAAAACAAGAGAAACATAAACAAATAACCAAATAGCAATCAGACTTAAATGTAATACCTGAAACTGTACAAGTTATGGATTTCCCAGAAAAAGAATGTAAAGAATGATGTTTGTGCTCATGCAACAGCTGAAAGAAGTCTGAAAGGAAAAATAAAACAATAGAAAAGCTATAACCTCATTAGAGAAACAAACAGAAACACAAAAATCAAACACTATAATAGCAGAATTACAAAGCAGGGGTGTCAAACTCAATTAAAAAGCGGGCCATTTGGTGCAACAGGCAAGATTCACATGGGCCACATCACATTTACAAATTTTGTTCAATTTCTATTTAGAAGTGAGGATTCAGGAATATGGATAGGATAATTAAAATACTATAATAGCTTTTATTTAAATATTTATTTTATTTAATGTATTTATAAAACTAAAATTATTGTTTTACCCTTAACTTGACAGTGCTTTCCTTCTACTAGTTTTCACTACGTCTTATGTTGTGACCGGAAAATATAACAAGGTAACTAATAAAAAACACCAAGATTTGGGCAGCTGACAAACGTGATGCACAATTGTAATGGCTTCTCTCTAAAAATGGTCACTAGCACTGCTGCTAGGTATGATCATAACAGCACAACCCAGAGTGCTATTTTTCACCTTTTCACTATTGGGATCTCTTTACATTATGTGACACTGAGAGTGGCAGACAGATCGCTTCCAATCATCACTGGAACTAGGTCAGTGCATTTATACACATCCACAGGCCCCCCAGAAAGCACTGGGCCACATGTATACTCATCTTCAGATAAAGGGTTAACGAGGGAATTGTGTGTACGGTATTGCCTCGATCTCCCCTAAGTGCTATTTTCTTCATAACAATTTTTTTCTATTTTCATTTTATTTCAGAGCATCGCAGGCCACAAAAAAGCTCCTCAGGGGCTACATGCGGCCGACAGGGTCAGTTTGACACCCCTGCTATAAAGGAAAAGCGGGAGGCTGTAAAAAAAATAGAGATACAGAATTGAAGAGATAGAAACCCAAATTAGTGAACTGAAAGACAAATCTATAGATTCCAATCTAAAGGAAGGACAAATAACCAAAAAATGCAAAAGAGACTGAGAAAAGCTTGATAATAATGTGGGACACCATTAAGAGGAACAACCTGCATCTTGTAGGAATTCCAGAAGAGGAAGAAACAAACAAAGTTACATCCACACAGAGAATAGTCCAAGAGCGCCAGCCAAAGAACTTTGCTCAATGTCTAAAAGAGAAAAAGATGATTGTTTAGGAAGCCAAAAGAACCCCAGCCAGGAGATATTCTAAAAGGCAAACTCCACGGCATATTGTAGTCAAGATGTCGAACCTCAGAACGGAAACAACAAACAATCTAAAAGCACCTAGAGAAAAAGATCAATTACACACAAAGGTTCAGCAACTAATATGGTGGTATAATACAATTATTTCAAGACAAGAAAAGGCCAAAGCAAGACCACCATTACAAAAAATACTCAATGAAGTACTGTGGCCAAAAAAACCAACAGCAACAACACACAAACCTGAAACCAACATTCAAGACAATTCCTCACAAAAAACAGCACACACAGAACAACACCCAGAGCAAGGGAACGACACAGGAAGAACAAAGAAACTGAACACAATACACATCCAAACACACAACACACGCATATATAAACCAAAATGGTGGAAACAAATACACATACATGTCAATAATTTCACTGAATGTTAATGTACTAAATACACCAGTACAGAGACAGAGAGAAGCTGAATGGATAAGAAAGCAAGCCCCATCAATATGCTGCCTACAAGAAAAACACCTCACAAACAGAGACTTGAAGACATTAAAAATCAGAGGTGGAACAAAAGCATACCCAGCAAACAGCAACAAAACTCAGCAGGGGTAACAATATTAATCTCCAAGAAGATAAACTTCAAGGCAAACAACATAACGAGAAAAGATTGAATACTACATAATGATAAAGGGAAAAATAGCTCAGAAAACCATAACTATAATAGTCATCTATGCACTCAATGAAACACCTTTGAAATACATCAGATCCTCAAAGAATTGAAAAAGGACCAAGACACATCGACAGTAAGAACAGAAGATTTCAATACACCACTCTCAAAGAAAAAAAAAATGTCACGAAAAAAGGCAATGAAGACCAAAAAAAGTTTAATAACACAATCAATAAAAACTATCTTGGATGTATGAGCCCCTAATAAAATGTTTTCTAAAAAAACTATCTTGGAGGGAAGATGGTGACTGAGTAACACATACCAGAGGGACTCCACAGAAATCAACCCAGGAGAGCTAGTAAGAGGGAAATTCAACACTGCTGGGTCGCAGGAGGCGCATCATAAAGATAAGTAGGCACAGATCCACAAGGTTTGAAGGGACTGGGGGGCCCTCAAAGTTTAGTATTAAGGTAGTAGATAGACATTGGGCCTCCATTCAAGTACTGCCTCAATGCAACACTGTGTTCTATTAAACTGGCATTCCATGATGCTCACCTTCCCAACACAATCGATGAAGACAAATGAGTGCATAAGCAAATGTGGTGAAGAAAACTGATGGTGGCAAAAGATATAGTGTCTAAGGTCTTAAAGACTCAAGGTAAACAAGCGACCATCTAGCTGAGGAGCAACAAAGCCCACATGGAAGAAGCACACCAGCCTGTGGGATTATGAGGTGTCAAAGGGATGAGGTAGGAGCCATCAAAGAACAAAAAATATTATCATTGTGAACGAGGGGGGTGCAGATTAGGGAACCAAGAGAGACTCATCTGTAGACAACTGGACATCCCCTTACAGAAGGGTTGGGGGGTGGGGCGAGACAGCCAATCAGGATGCATTGTAGCAACAATGAAACTTACAACTTTCTTCTAGTTCTTTAATGCTTCCTTCCCCACCACTATCATGATCCCAATTCTAATTTACAAATCTGGCTAGATGAGAGGATGTATACTGGTACAGATAGGAACTGGAAAAACAGGGAATCCAGGACAGATGATCCCTTCAGGACCAGTGGTGAGAGTGGGGATACCAGGAGGGTGGAAGGAGGGGGGGGAGGGGAAACCGATTACAAGGATGTACATATAACCTCCTCCCTGGGGAATGGACAACAGAAAAGTTGGTGGAGGGCGATGTTGGACAGTGCAAGATATTACAAAATAATACATTGCCAAGGGTTAATGAGAGAGAGGGCAGCGACGGGTGGGGGGGGAATGAGGAGCTGATGCCAAGGGCTTAAGTGGAGAGCAAATGTTTTGAGAATGATGTGGGCAACGAATGTACAAATGTGCTTGACACAATTGATGTGCTATGGATTGTGATAAGAGTTGTATGAGCCCCCAATAAAATGATTTAAAAAAATAAAGATTTATTTGAACATAAAAAATAGATATAACTGATGGCATATATTCAATCTTGTTTTGTTAGGTGCCACCCAGTCAGTTCAGACTCGGTGACCCTATCGACAACATAAGGAAACAGTGCTTGTTTCTTGTGTCATCCTTACACACGTTTTCTCTTTGAGCCTATGATTTCAATCATGTCAATCCATCTTTTTTGCTGTGCCTTTTCTGTAACAAGCATTCTTTCAGGGACTGGTCTCTACTGAAAACCTGTCCAATGTCCAACATCTTGCCATCCTTGTATCTAAGGAGCATTCCGGCTGTACTTCTTCCAAAACAGATTTGTTGTTGTTTTTTGGCAGTCCAATTACTTCCAATATTTTTCACAAGCACCATAATTCAAATACATCGATTCTACATTGATCTTCCTTAATCAATGTCCAATTTTTACATGTGAATGAGATGATTAAAAATGCCATGGCCCCCAAAAGACTGGACTGGAAAACGCTCCTAAGGGCCAGCAAACGATCCCTGAACTAACTACAAGCTTTTCTCTTGTGAACTGTTTTGTTCTGTTCTTTGTCAGTGGTTTCTTTTTGTTGTTTTGTTGCCTGGTTGTATACTGTTGCTTTGTTTTCCTCTGTCTTGTTTTCGTGCATGTTAGTGTCTCCACAGGTCTGTCTGAATAGGACAGGCTGGATGAACTATCTGGAGGAAAAACAACGGGACCGACAGTGCCGGGGGGACTTGGGGTGGGGGGGGTAGAGGGGTATAAGGAAGTGGTGTTAACAAACCCAGGGACAAGGGAAAAACATGGGACCCCAAATGGTAGAGAAGGGGGAGTGGCAGGCCTGGTGGGAAATGATCAAGGGTAAGGTTGCTTAGAGAAGAGGTATACTCTAGCCCAGGTGGCGACGAAGCATGGTAGTAGGGCAGGAGGAAAGTCAAGGGAGATGGAGGAAAGAGCTAGGAGTCAAAATGCATTCATGGAGGTCTAGATAAATACATGTACATGCAAATATATATAGGAGGATGTGGAAATAGATCTATGTGTCTATATTTATAAGTCAAGTATTAAGGTGGCGGAAGGACCTTGGGCCTCTACTCAAACACTCCCTCAATGCATGAATACCTTCTTTTATTAAATTGGAACTTTATGATGCTCACTCTCCCGACACAATGGCTGGAGCCAAAGTGGGTGAACAAGTAAATGTGGTGAAGAAAGCGGATGGTGCCCGGCTATCAAAAGAGATAGTGACTGGGGTCTTAAAGGCTTGAAGGTGAACAAGCGGCCATCTAGCTCAGAAGCAAATAAGCCCACATGGAAGAAGCACATCGGCCAGTGCGATCCCGAGGTGCCCAAGGGACCAGGTAAAAGGCATCATGCAAAAAAAAAGATATATGTGTGTGTATGTATGTGTATATATGTGTATATGTATATATGTATGTATATATGTATATATATATCATAATAAATGAAGGGGGAAGTGCAGAGTGGAGACCCAAGGCCCAAGTGTCGACCAATGGAGATCCCCTCATAGAGGGGTTTAGGAGAGGAGATGGGTTAATTAGGGTGTGAGGTAGTATCGATGAAGAACACAGCTTTCCCCCAGATCCTGGATGCTTCCTCACCCCAACTACCATGATCCGAATTCTGCCTTGCAGGGCTGGATAGGACAGAGGCTGTACACGGGTACATATGAGGGTTGGAGGTACAGGGAATCCAAGGTGGATGATACCTTCAGGACCAAGGGTGTGAGGGACGATGCTGGGAGAGTGGAGGGTGAGTGGGTTGGAAAGGGGGAACTGATTACAAGGATCCACATGTGACCTCTTCCCTGGGAGAGGGACAGCAGAGAACGGGGGAAGGGAGACTCCGGATAGGGCAAGATATGACAAAATAACGAGGTATAAATTACCAAGGGCATACAAGGGAGGGGGAATGGGGAGGGAGGGGGGTGGAAAAAAGAGGACCTGATGCAAGGGGCTTAAGTGGAGAGCAAATGCCTTGAGAATGATTGGGGCCGGGAATGTATGGATGTGCTTTATACAATTGATGTATGTATATGTATGGATTGTGGTAAGAGTTGCTTGAGTCCCTAATAAAATGTAAAAGAAGAAAAGAGAAAAAAATGATTAGGGCAAAGACTGTACAGATGTGCTTTATACAATTGATGTATGTATATGTATGAACTGTGAAAAGAATTGTATCAGCCCCAATAAATTGTTAAAATAAAAAAAATTTTTTTTAAAAAAGATGTAAGTGTGTGTATGTATGTGTATATATGTGTATATGTATGTGTATATATGTATATATATACCATATTAAATGAAGGGGGAAGTGCAGAGTGGAGACCCAAGGCCCAAGTTTCGGCCAATGGAGATCCCCTCATAGAGGCGTTTAGGCGAGGAGATGGGTTAATTAGGGTGTGAGGTAGTACCGATGAAGAACACAGCTTTCCCCCAGATCCTAGATGCTTCCTCACCCCAACTACCATGATCCGAATTCTACCTTGCAGGCCTGGATAGGACAGAGGCTGTACACTGGTACATATGAGGGCTGGAGGCACAGGTAATCCAGGGTGGATGATACCTTCAGGACCAAGGGTGTGAGGGACGATGCTGGGGGAGTGGAGGGTGAGTGGGTTGGAAAGGGGGAACTGATTACAAGGATCCACATGTGACCTCTTCCCTGGGAGAGGGACAGCAGACAAGGGGGGAAGGGAGACTCCTGACAGGGCAAGATATGACAACATAACGATGTATAAATTACCAAGGGCACATGAGGGAGGGGAGAAAGGGGAGGGAGTGGGGAAAAAACAAGAGGACCTGATGCAAGGGGCTTAAGTGGAGAGCAAATGCCTTGAGAATGATTGGGGCAGGGAATGTATGGATGTGCTTTATACAATTGATGTATGTATATGTATGGATGGTGATAAGAGTTGTATGAGTCCCTAATAAAATGTAAAAAAAGAAAAAAAATGCCACGGCATGGTCAGGCGCAACTTGGTACTCAAAATATTCAGTTACCCAAATACATGTCTTCTGATTTCTTTGACTGCTGCATCTATGAGCATTGATTGTGGATCCAATCAAGACAAAATCCTTGACAACTTCAACCTTTTCTCCATTTATCATGCTGTTACCTACTGGTCCAGTTGTATTTTGGTTTACCTTATAGAGTAGTAACCCATACTGAAGGCTGCAATCCTTGACTTCATCAGCAAGTGCTTCCATTTCTCTTCATTTTCAGCAAGCAAGGTTGTGTCATCCGCATATTGCAGTTTGTTAATATGTCTTCCTCCAATTCTGGTGTCACATTCTTTATATAATTGAGCTAATCATACAGATTGAGTAAGTATGGTAAGACAGTATAAACCTAACACCTTTCATGATTTTAAACTATGCAGTATTCCCATGTTTGATAAATTACAGAATGGAGACATAGGTACATAGGTAGAAATTTTCAATTTCTGTATCACTAGCTTGAATGGTTGGTATGTAAATTTGAATAATCACAATTGTTTGGATTTCCATATATGAGGATAGATTTTGCATCGCAGACAGCATTATACTCTAGATCTTGAAATGTCCTTTTTGACAATGCATGAAACACTATTCCTCTTGAATCTATCATTCTCAGCAAGCTACATTTAGATTCAGAATGGCCAATGCTAGTCCATTTTGGTTCACTAACACCACGAATATCTATTTCTGACTTCCATTTCATTTTTTACAACTCTCAATTTTCCTAAATCCCTACATTCTAAGTTCCATTACTGTATATACTCAAGTATATGACCTGAATATCTGCCGAAGCACCTAATTTTACCACAAAAATTACATTAAAATGTGCTGAAAAACGTGGCTTACCCACATGGAAGAAGCACACCGACCAGTGCGATCACGAGGTGCCAAGGGACCAGGTATAAGGCATCATGCAAAAAAAAACAAACAACGATATAAGTGTGTGTATGTATGTGTATATATGTGTATATGTATATATATACCATATTAAATGAAGGGGGAAGTGCAGAGTGGAGACCCAAGGCCCAAGTGTCGGCCAATGGAGATCCCCTCATAGAGGCGTTTAGGAGAGGAGATGGGTTAATTAGGGTGCGAGGTAGTACCGATGAAGAACACAGCTTTCCCCCAGATCCTGGATGCTTCCCCCCCCCCGAACTACCATGATCCAAATTCTAACTTGCAGGCCTGGATAGGACAGAGGCTGTACACTGGTACATATGAGGGCTGGAGGTACAGGGAATCCAGGGTGGATGATACCTTCAGGACCAAGGGTGTGAGGGACGATGCTGGGAGAGTGGAGGGTGAGTGGGTTGGAAAGGGGGAACTGATTACAAGGATCCACATGTGACCTCTTCCCTGGGAGAGGGACAGCAGAGAAGGGGGGAAGGGAGACTCCGGATAGGGCAAGATATGACAACATAACGATGTATAAATTACCAAGGGCACATGAGGGAGGGGAGGAAGGGGAGGGAGGGGGAAAAAAAGAGGACCTGATGCAAGGGGCTTAAGTGGAGAGCAAATGCCTTGAGAATGATTGGGGCAGGGAATGTATGGATGTGCTTTATACAATTGATGTATGTATATATATGGATGGTGATAAGAGTTGTATGAGTCCCTAATAAAATGTAAAAAAAGAAAAGAGGAGAAAAAATGATTAGGGCAAAGACTGCACAGTTGTGCTTTATACAATTGATTTATGTATATGTATGAACTGTGATAAGAATTGTATGAGCCCCTAATAAATTGTTAAAATTAAAAACAAAAAAACAAAAAACGTGGCTTACACTCAAGCATATATGGTAATTGGTGTTTTCAGCTATCTCTTCTCCTTTTGAGTCATGTCCCATCAGTAAATGAAGGTCCTGAAGGCTTTACTCATGTAGGGTGTATTCCACCCACATCACAATAGACTCTACTTTGTGAAGGCAGTTCTCCTGGAGTCATACTGAGTGTCTTCTGGACTGAAGGCTCATCTTCTGGCACCATCTCTGACAATGTTGTTTCTACTCTTAAGGTTTTCTGTATCTGATTCACTCTGTTTGTCTCCCTGTGAGACATTCCTGTTGACAAGCCACTGGGAGCTACACTGATGGAGCCAGGGCCCTGGAGATGGAGGAGTCATATGGAGACCCATGACATCGCTCAGATGCTTCCACCACCACTGGATCCGGATTTTTCACCCACTGGCCTGTGATTTTCCTCATTCAACATCATTGCATGTGTTGCTTGAGTCTGAAGAGGAATTTATAGACTGGTATTGGACATATGGACTAATATCAGACTTATGGACTTGATCTGGACTGGGCAGGGATGTTTTCTCAATATACAGTTGCTCTTTTATATAAAGTTCTTTTTTATACACGAGTGTCTCCCTGGATCTCTCTACCTGGACTAACACACACAACCACCACAGTAAACCTGAGTCATGAATATCCCCGGGAGAAGCAGCTAGATTATGGGCCCCAAATGAAGTCTAGCTCCAGCCCAAGAATAGTCAGTTCTGAAAACATGGCCCTGCTCAATACTCACTCACATGAAAAGATCACTGAAGAGTGTCCTACGCATTGTGGTGAGAAAGCAGATGGTGCCTGGCTCTCAAGTGGAATCGTGTTTGTGGTTTTAAGGTGTGTATTCAAATAAAAAGCCATCTAAGTAAGGAGTCCACTAAGCCAACATGGAAGAAAACCAGCTCGTATGAGTCAAAGATGACAATAAACTCAAATATGATGAAAGAAGTAATATCAGACCTAAAATTATGAACACCCAATTTGTGGAAGGCTATGGAGGACAGTGGGAGCCCAAAATCCATCTGCAGAATATCAAGACAAATTAAGCCACTGGCAGATCTCTAGTTACAGGCAAAGGTCTGAAATACTTACTACCAAACAAAAATCATTGTCATCCTGATTATGCTGGATCAAACTTGGGATTTGATCAGTTGACCTTCTAGATCCATCCTGAATTTGTTCTAGGTGTAAGGATCTCTTGCTTACTCCATGATAAAAACTTCTTCCCTGGCCTTTAAAATATTGATGGTGGTGGGTTAGGAAAAAAGAAATGATGTTGGTGCTTTTTATTTGTCTTTATATATTATTGTCTTATCCATATCATTTTATTTTTTGTTATTATTTCTGTTGGATTTACCAGTTGAAGCACAGGAGTGGATAAATATAGTTAACTGATGAAAGGGTTTCTAGGAGATATAGGGGTGGGTGAGCAGGGATTGGGGAGGGTGAGGCTATTTCGGAAGTAAACAATGAAGGTGGGAGGGGGAGTGAGTACTAGGACTCAAGGTGATTACACAACTCAATTTAAAGATGATTTAACCATGGGAGTGGGGGGGTATAGAGAAAATATTCTGAAATTGTGGTAATGATTGTACAATTCTTCTTGATATGACTGAACTATTGAATTGTGTGAATGTGGATTAAAGAGAATTTCAAAACTTAAAGTACAATGCTTTCTGTAATATGAAAATATCTATATACCTACAAGGAAGCCCAATTAGTATGACTATTATTCTAATTTAAGAATAAAGAAATTGAATTCTACCAACTTCAGTCTGAACTGATCACAAATATAATCAAGATGCATTATTGATAATTGGAATGAGAGCTGGAACAAAGAGGGACAATAGTTTGAAACTATGGCTTCAGAGAAACAAAAGTTGCTGATTGCATGATAGAATTTACTGAGATGGACTTAAATGCAATACCTTTTTCAACAACATAATGTGTACTTGGATAGACAGCATACAGAATGTATAGATAGGTCTCATACTGACTACCTCCATGGGAAGAGATGACAGAGAAGCTCAGTAATAGCAGCCGAAAGGCTGACTGTGAAACAGAACATCAATTGCTCACATAAAAGTTCAGGTTGATGTTGAAAATTAAAACATGCCCACAAAAGCCCCAATATGACCTTGCATATATCCCACCTCAATTTTATAGACACATCAAGAACAGCATTAAATATTAACAACACTGATGACAACTGATATGCTGTGGGATGAAATAAATGACAAGGTTATATAATAAGAAAGCAATATGCCAATAAAAAGAAAATAAAGCAGATATCAGAAGAGACCCTAAAACTTGCAGTTGATCATAGATCAACTGTAATAAATTTAAGAAATGAAGTTCACAGAAAATCACAAAGGGCAGATTAATGAGACAAAGTATCAAATATGCAGACTTGAAGTTAGAAAACCAAAAAGGAAGAACACACTCAACATATCTCATGCTGAAGGACTGAGAAAAAAAATCCAAGCCTTGAGTTAAACATTAAGGATTCCTATGGGCAAAATATTGAACAAAGCAGGAAGTACCCAAAGATGATGGGAAGAACACTCACTGTACTGAAAAGTACATTCAGCTATTTTAAGAGGTAACTTCTGATAAAAAACCAATGGTATTGAAGGAAGAAGTCCAAGCCCTATCAAAGGCATTCGCAAAAAATAAAGTTCCTGCAATTGGTCAATGGAAATGTTTCTTCAGCGAAGTAATATACAGGCTCGTCTATGCCTAAGAAATTTGGCACAAGGTTACAAGGCCAACTGAAAATCTGTGCCTACGTCAAAGAAAGGTGACACAACAGACTGCAGAAGTTATCAAACTTCTTATATTAATATCTGTTAAATAAACTTTTGCTGAAAAAAATTCATCAATGGTTACAATCAACAGAGTGCTGCCAGAAATTCAAGTCAGATTCAGGAGAGGATGTGGAACAAAGGATTTATCATTGATTATATGAGATGGATCTTGGCTGAACAAAGATAACAACTGTTGCTACTTGCGTTGTAAAGGTAACAGGGTACATAGATCATAACTATTGATCACATTTGGAAAAATGGGAATTCCTCAACCCTTGATCATCCCTGTACAAACCAAGTGGTATTTGAGGCATTCATTGGAATAGAACAATATGGGGCTGTTTAAAAGCAGCTAATATTCATGTCAGAGCTGCTTTCTTTCGCCATATTTAATCAAAATATATGGTGAAATAATAATCTAAGAACATATGAAGACAGGCCCAGGATTGGAGAGAGTGTTTATTAACAACTTACAATATACAGATGACACCTCAACTGCTACAGGTGAGGACCTGAAACACTTGCTGATGAAGATCAAGGGTTGCAAACTTCAGTATGGAATACAACTCAATGCAAAGGAAACCAAAACCCTTATAATCAGTAGTCAACATTATGGTAAAGACTAATAGTATCTAAAATGTCATTCTGCTTGGATTGACAAGCAATGCCCATGGAAGGAGCAGTCAAGAAAACAAACAGTATTGCACTGGGCAAATCTGCTGCACAAGACATTTTAGTGTTGAAGAGCAAGGGAGTCACTTTGAGACTGAGTCCTGTCTGACCCAAGAGAGTGTGGCATTTGGGCATTAAGACCAGAGAAGAATGGATACATTTGAATCATGGTATTGATGAAGAACAGTGAGAAGACCAGGGACAGGCAGAACAAGTATTCTAGAACAAATACAGCTAGAATGATCCTTAATGGTAAAGATGACAAGATTTCATTTCACATACTTTGAACATATTGTCTCAAGATGTTGGACATCAGACTTGTTAAAATAGGGTAGTAAAAAAGATTCTCACAATGGACTGATAAAATGGTTACAAGTTCAAACCTAATTGTGAAGAGGCACAGGACGGTAGTATTTTGCTCTTTTGTACACTGGGTTGCTATGAGGAACCAACTAAATAGCACCTAAAAATGATCAGCTTAATGAGCTTTGTCTTCTCTTGATGAATGTTTCTTCTTGATTACATTTCATTGACTTACCTTCAATGCTACCTACTTCTGTAATCTTTTGGATTTTAATTTGCTGTGTTGGTATAATTTCTAATGTTTCATTAATTTTGTTATTGTAGTCGTCCCTGAATTTTCCCAAAGTTTTGTTTGCCTTGCAATATTCTCTATGTAAAATGCCCAATTATTAACTATTAGGAAGTTCCCATGACATTTCTTCCTTAGAAAGGGTTTCTAGATCTTTATTTTGGTGAATTGTTTCTTTGGGTGAAATGAAATTGAATTTTTCAGTGTACTGTAATGGTACTATTTGTACTTAATTGGTGATTATATGTTGTTAGGTGCTAAGCACCTGTCTCCTTATGGGTGTGACACAGAACGGGAATGACTATAATTCTCTGTTCACTGCGGAGTGCAGTTGAGAACAGATTTAGAAGATGTTGGCCACTATCATTAGTCAAAAAGTGGCCCCCACCTGTAGGTAGAACACCTATGGTAAATGGGTGGGGGGAGGGGGAGGGCTGGGCACCTGGGCTGCCAGCTATTGATATGGGGCAGTTGTCAGCTCATTGTTCTGATCAAACCCTGTTCACAAAACTTCATAATGTTCAACAGCAATGGGTACAAGAAGAAAATCTTCCAATGTTGATTATAGTGATGATTTCACATTAAACACAAATTTCATAATGGATGTGCTGTAATGTCAGTTGAGAATTTACTAGTCTCGTGTCTTCATATTTAGATTTTATTCAGCTTCTTGTAGTCAGCATTCAAATAATCTCTCTATCCTCTCCTCTAAAACTGAGGGTCCCTGGATTTTCATTCGTGTTTTATTTGGTCTTTCACATATTTCTTGTACAGGATCTTGGTAGTGTGTCTGTTTGGGCCAGGTCCGGACCAGGCAGCCCCTTGCACCAGCCTCTCAAGAAGACAAATGACCTGCTGAACTTCAAAGCAGCTGCCTCCAGCATGTCACAAAGCTTACCCCCGGGCAGAACACAGACTCCCCCCCAGCGTGCCAGGAAGCAGGTTTGCTGAGAACAAGATGATTTATGGACAGGTCATCTCCTGCTCCGAAACTTGCAGCCGCAGTACAAAGAACCTCCCTTCCCCTTACCGGCCCATATGCCTTTAAGCTCATATAATATGTATATATCCTGCCACCCTAGCACCATGCGCGACTTACTTAACCTATTCTTGTTGGGTTGCGGAATCCATCTGGGAGTTCTTTTCCCTCAATAAAATCTTTCTCTTTCACTCATTTTTGTCTGAACCCTGCCTCTGTTCTGTAACTCTGTCTCAATCTCTCGGTGTCTATTTAATCTTGGCAGAAGTCCTTCTTGATTATCTTTTAGTTCTATTTCCACATGACTTTTTGGAAAAGCTTTACTCACTTACTTAACATTTCATCATTTCATAATTTAAAATATAGTAGAGATGACCAAAACTACAGCCCCAACAAACACTTATGGGGTTGCTGAGTTGAAAATCTTAAACAGCACCCAACATGCACAGCAACAACAATCTAATACTAAGTTTTTATTTAATTAAAGAACACTTCATCATTGTACCTGTTTACAGAATTAGTTTCGCATTCAACAATTCTTAATTTGTTTCTTTTGTGACATTAGTTGTAATCCCTTAAACATCCTTTTTGGGTTCCCATTTCACCTTCTTCCTGCCTTCTGAACTTGGCTTTTAGCAACATTTCTTCTCATATGATTGTCAGTATACTTTGTTCTCATGAGTCCTCACAAGTGTTACTATTTTACAGGTCTGTCCAGTATGGCATAAAAATGATCTCTGGGAATAGGTTCATTTTCAGGTTTGACGGATGTTTAAGGGTTATAGTCTTAGGGGGAGAGGGGATTCTCTACCTGTCTTTATCAGACCAGTGAAGCTGGTCTTTTCTCTCCTACTCTGTTCAGGATCTTTGATTTTTACTAGAGTGGTAGCCAGGAACCTTCCAGTTCTCCTCGTCTTAAGGTTAGAGAGGTTGTGGGATACAGAAAGGTTTTCCCCAGGTTGTCACAACCTTATTATGACACATGGTAAATGACTGTACACTTGGAGGTCAGCTGCTTAGCGGGTATCTTGTCACAGGTGTATCCCCAGTGTTTCCCCCTTCCTATTGTCTGTGTATTCCTAGCTCGTCCCCTTTCTGTCACGCATAAACCTATTGTACAGCCCCTTCCTGTTACGCATATGGTTACCTGTCACTAGGGGGCTTGAATGTCCTCAAAATGTATATACAGCATGATTAGAAATATGATACATTTTCTCTCTGTGTGTGGACCTGGCTGTTGAGATCATGGCCGTCCTGAAGGTGAGCAATTGTATACTTTATTTTGTCTGTTGTCTCTTTAATTTTACCCCTCAATTACACAACTGGACCCGTTTGATTGTGGGAGTTGGTACCCCTCAGGAGGTAGGAGTTCATGTGGTCCAATAGTTCTTTAACCTAATTGTTTGGGTCTTTGATTTCAACTCTTTTCCAAATGGAAAGAGACTAACAGTTGGAACTTAACTGGTCACCACGCAAGCTTATAAGACTCCCTGTAACTGCTACTCATCCAAATAAAATGCAAAACATTCGGTTTAAAGACTGTTACACCAATTGACCTAGACAGTCTCCAAACTATGGTCTTTACCCTTCCAGTCCAGTGCCTCAGAACTTGAAGGTGTTTTTGGACATGAATAAGTTTTCATAACTTTGTACCTTGTATGCTCTATCACATACGTGGACATATTGACATATTTACAGTACAAATAAGTATATCAAAATAATCCCTGCCACACAGGTATACTCCCACAGACCACCGGTTCAACTCATATCTACCTATATATATACATACACTTATAAATTATTATTTGCTTTCACTGTTATTTCAAAATGGTGATTGGTATCTTTAAAAGGCATTTGAATCCAAAAACACAAGTAAATAGATAATGAATGATTGACTACAAGCTAAGCAACTCTAAGAATTGCTGGCAGTTCCCAAAAGCTGAGAAAAACGATATACGGACCTCCCTTATTTCAGAGAGAGAACAAGGTGCTGTCAACACTTGCCTTCAGATTTCTGGCCTCCAGAACCGAGAATAAACTTCCCTTTGTTTTAAGCTACCTTGCTTATGGCATTTAGTTGTTGCTGATGCACAAGTTTATTGATAGTCATGTGCCAGGCTAGCCATTACTGTCTGCCTTCGCAAATCAGATGATAAACAATTGTGGTTACACATTAAATATAGCAAGAGGTCTTACACATCATCGTAACTTGCTTGTGTGAAACATTAATAAATATTCAAGAATCTTGGGCTTCTTGGCTTCACCAGGAATGCTACAGCATCCCTGCCGAATGTAAGACCCATGAGGGTCTGCCTTCTTCTTGTACAGCCAAATGCAACTGTGTTTGGGGGGAAAAGAGGAAAAAGACTCAAAGGTAATTAACAAACCACTAATATAAAATGTTATATATATGGATAGAGAGTACTGCAAGGATGAGAATTCTTAGGATTCTAATAATTTCTTAGAAATGAGCACTAAAACTATGTAGTCAAGTAATTCTGGTTTTACATAAAGAATGCCTGTAATTTTAACAATTAAACAGTGGTGTCAGGTAGATGGAAAGATGTACAGATGTCTCCAAGAGCTGGACTCTGTCTAAATGTGAAGCTATGACAGCACATGTTCCAGAATTCCTTGTCTGATTAACTGTTCACACTTCCAACGAGGTAAAAAATGCTGAGGGAAAAAAGGGACACAGAAAAGAAATTATTGGAAAATAACCTCTTGGATTATATTTTACATCAATAAAAAACAAACTAATAGCTTATTTTAAAATTCCAACAGTGATAGATCATAATCAACTCAACAGTAACAAGTAGTTAATAAGGAATTAAGTTAACTTTACTATATTTATTGCTTTATTCAAATTTTGTTAAAGCTATTGGTAGTTTAATCAGAATTACTTAAATGAATTGTATAGTTTAAATTAAATTCAATAAGAAACTTGTAAACACAGAAGTGGTTTTTTGCCCAACTTTAATAAACCCTGAATTTTCCAGGAGTGTAACTAGTATATATTTTTTTTTTAAAAAGAAGAACTTATGTATTAAGGACATCAGGTATAATGAATAACTATACAGACAACTTACAACAAAGATACAAGAGATCTAGTAAAACTAGGTAATCTTGGAACCTTGAGCTTCAGAAGAAATTATAGAAAAGTGGACTGAAAACTAACTAGAAGATGAAGGGAAACAAAAGTGGTGCAAGAACAGACAGGTGAATTGTCAGCTAGCCTGACGCATTCCATCCAGACAGAAGCCTGGCACATTGGTAGCTGGCACTAAGAAAGGATCCTCACTTGTTTCCCACACCCTCCTGATATCACAATTGCCAGCCCCTACCTTCACCCATACACCAGACAGAGATATCCTTGTAAGTCCATTTCTGCTTGAAGACAAAGCTATGCCCTCATGGTTTAACATCCCCATGCCTAGAGATGGATTATCACCCCCATGCCCAGAAATGCTTGAGATTCTCCTCATAGCACTAGCAAAAAATACAATGCTGGATCCCTCGCTACTCTTGGACACGTGGAAAGTTCCCCCATGATTAGCCATTCTGACCCAGCTGCTTCTCTACCAGAAAGATTCCCCTCAGCTATCACCTAAGCTGTAAAAACACCCTACTGGATCAGGTGCATGGACCACAGAAAACAGATAGGCCTGCCAAGCTCCATCTGGAATCAATATTCAACCCCCTAGAGGCTGTGACCTATACAAAAAGGTCCTCACCCCAAGTTTTCTCTTTGTTTTTCCTTTTCCTTCACTTCCTTTTATTTATTTTAATCACTTCTGCACTCTGCTTTCTTCTTTATTTCTGCTTCTACTTCTATTCTTTCCATTTTAATTTACTTTTCCAGTTCCCTTCCTTTCCTTTTTTATGTTTTGATTAGCTTCTCTTTTATTTTTCTCTACCTTGGTTTTTGACACACACACACACACACACACACACACACACACACACACACACTTCTAGTTATTAAATTCCTTTCACTTGCTCTTGTTTGTCCGCTGTCTCTTGCTGGTTTCTTTTTCAAAAATTATTTCTTCGTTGGCAATTTTTTTTTGTCCCTTCCTGTTCTACCTGACAGTGGACAGCAATCGCAGGCCTAGCCACCTCTATGACTGTAGTCATACCTATACAGTGACAGATACTACATACTCCTGTAGCACCTGATCATCTTTACGTAAGTGAGACCACCAAAGAAACCATTGCTAACTGTGCTATAATAACAACAAACAGTACCACACACATTCTCAAATTATCCTTTACAACAACCAGTAGATAGGTGGAGTGTCTGCAGTCTCAAGATACTAAGATCAATTAAACACAAAAACACTAATACTACAACATCTCAGTGGCAAAGGCAATTTAAGTTTATATGAAGAAACAAGACAGAACAGCTGAAGCACATGACCAATATAGAGCTAGAAGACCTTTTTTCAGGAAGAAAAGGCATTGAAATTACCTGATAAACTATTAAAAATTATACTTTTATACTATCAATGAACCGGGAGAAAGGAAAGATTGCGAAGCTAAAGAAAAACTGAACACACACACACACACACACACACACACTTTAGAGTAATTCAGGAAAGCACTAAAATAACACATCAATTGAAACTAGAAACCGTACACCACAGCAAAGAGAAATTCAGAAGATTAATACTAAGATGAGAGAAACAGATAACACATTAGAAGAGCAAAGGACTTTGCGAGTGGAAGGAGGCAGGGGAAGGGAGTGGTAAGCAAACAACGCCAAAGACAGGGGAATAACTAAGGAATTAAAATCAACAATGAGGAGGACATAAAGAGATCCTGGTGGTGTTGGGGTAACAGCAATTTAGCTGAGAAGAACTACTAAGGTGGAAGAAGGGTGAGTGTGATGGTGAGGTAGAAGAAAGGTAAAAAGAAACAGGAAAGATCTAGGAAGCAAAGCTATAGATAGAAGTATAAGCATAAGTGTGTACCTATGTAAATACATTAATTCATAAAAATAGAGGTATTGGTCTATGTACATCATATATGGCAAGACATTGATGTAGTAGATGGACTTTAGGTCTCTGCTCACGGCCTGCCTTCAATACAAGAATACTTTGTTCTAAGAACCTGGCATGTTGTGATGCTCACCCTCCTGGCATGATCGGTGAAGACAAAATGGGTGCACAAGCAAATGTGGTAAAGAAAGCTGATGGATTGCCTGCAACAATGATGCAAAAATAGAGCGATACTGGGGGTGGTTCAGGACTGGATGGGGTGTGCTCTCTTGTCTAGAGGGTCACTGTGAGGTGGAGCTGGTTCGACAGCACCCGACCACAACAACAACAGAAAACTAAGACTGGCTCTGACAAGTGTCAGATGCTGCTCACCCAGGCTTGGACATTAACTTTCCATCGCATTAAATGTAATCGCTTGGTGTCAGAGTTGGAGAAGCTGCTATTCATACTCTAGTGATCAAGTGTTATGTGAGAAAATTACTTGTACATTTACTAGTTTGCTATTCATACCTTATTTCAGTTTAGCTTAAAAACCCATTCCCTTGTTTTCTTTATCTCTGGGGAAAATAAGTATCACTAATTGGAGCAGGATATGTGAAAGTACTGCAAAAATAAAACACACCATGCTAATATTAAAAAAAAAAAAAGAAAGCTGATGGTACCTCTTCTATCAAAAGATATAGCATCTGGGATCTGAAAGGCTTGAGGTTAAACAAGCAGCTGTCTAGCTGATAAACAAACCCACATGGAAGAAGCACACCAGCCTGTGTGATCATGACATGGGATCAGGTAACAGGCATCAGAAGACCCAAAACACACACACACACACCCCACACCCCCCCCCAAATCCATCTGTAGATAATGGAACATCTCCTTGCAAAAGGGTCACAAGGGATGAGTCAACTAGGATGCAGTATAACACCAATGAAATATACAATATTCCTCTGGTTCCTTGAGGTTCCTCACCCCCCACTACCATGACTCCAGTCCTGCCTTTCACTGCGGGCTAGACCAGAACATGTACACAGATACAGATAAGAGCTGGACACACACTGAATCAAGAAATAACAATGGAAGTAGTGATACCAGGAGGGCAGGAGAAAGGTGACTCCAATGATTGACACATAACCACACCCCCACCCCAGGGGGACGATCAACAGAAACCAAGGGTGACGGGAGAGAGTGGTTGGTTAAGATATGAAAATAATAATAATTTATAATTTATCAAGGGGTCAAGGTGGGGTGGGTAGGGAGGGGAAAAAGAGGGACTGATATTTTGACCCTGGCCTCTAAACCCCTGATAAGGCCTGACCGTGGCAGCCTGCTCTCTGCTGGCTCCTCTAAGCCCCATGTCCATCACATGGGTGGTTCATTTTCTGTCAGCGCCCACGTAACTGACATATCTCCCCCACTTGCCTGAAAAGACAGCCAGGAGATCACCTCGCTAGGGTTGGGATCAACGGTGGCCCTCTCTCCTTTGGGGACTGCCTACACCAGCGGAGCTCTTAACACTGGTCTCACTTCATGCCCTGCCTTGCCCTAGGGGCTAACTGACCCTGGGGCACAGCAAGGCCAGTATCATCACAAGGGCATAAGGACTGCACCTCTTGGCCTCCTAGTACAATCCTGCCCCTTGAGAGTCCCTGGGGTCTAATAGTAAGGGCTCAAATAGAAAGTAAATGTTTAGAAAATAATCTTGGCAACATATGTACAAATATGCTTGATACAATTGATGTATTGATTGTTATAAGAGCTCTAAGAGCCCCTTTATTAGTCTAGGTACTTTGGAGAAGTAAATCTACAGCAACTTGTGTATAAGAGAGAGTTGTATGTAAAGGTTAAGTGTGCATCAAGAAAATATCCCAACCCAGTGCTGCCCAAGCCCACAAGTCCAACATTAACCCATTAGTCCAATAACAGTCCACAAAGTCCTGCTCCATCTCACAAAACAGACACAATGATGTCGACTGCAGAGGAAAGCTGAGTCAATGAATATGTAAGCATCTCAGCGCTGGCAGGGGTCTCCACGTGGGTGCTCCAGCACCCAGGGCTACATCGGGGTACGTTCATGTGGCTTCTCCCTGGGGATGTCTTGCAGGAAGTCTGTCTTGCAAGCTGGCTGTAGCAGGGAACTGCGAAAGCAGTTGCACCCTGGTGTGACCACAAAGCAAGAGACCCGAGAACTAGAAAGGTGAGGCTCACTGAGCCATTTATCCCTCTGCCCTTCAATTAACCCCACATGTGTTTATCGGCCAGGTTGGCACAATAAACTGAGTCCCCAGTAGTATGATCTTTTAATTTTAAAAAAGAGCAAACGGACTAGAATTGAATCAGAGAGAGTTCATCAGTGAGATTAAAGAAAATCTCTCAACCTAATTTGGTAAAGGAATAATTTTTAAAATAGACAAGAAAATCTAGAGAAAATCACAGAATTCTGTGGGACAACATCAAGTACATTATGTGTGATTGGATAAAAAAACAGGAAGAAACAAACAAAACAATCAAAAGAGCAGAGAGAAGGAAACTTCCTTAATATATCATGACATGGTAAAAAATGTACTCATGAAGCTAAACAAACCAAAAGCAGGGCTGACTGAAATAAAATAATCATGACATATCATGATGAAAGTTACAAATGACAGGAATCCTGACAGCAATTGAGGGAAAATAAGTTACTTAAAAAGAGGAACTGAAAACAAAAATTGTCTTAGAAAAAGTGCATCCAGAAGGCTCTGTAGCAGAAAATTACGAGACTTGGTTTAATGTACTTTGGACATGTTGTCCAGGGAGACAGACCTTGGAGACGTGTCCCACGCATGATAAAAGTACCGGGTTTTAGAACCGAGGAAGACCTTCAACAAGATGGATTGACACAGTAGCTGCATCACTGGGCTCAAAGATAAGAACAATAGAGAGGACTGCACAGTATGGGGCAGGGTTTTGCTCTATTGTCCATAGGAACACTGAGTTGGAATAACTCCACAGCACCTTCCAATAACAGCAACAACACCACCATCTATCATACACGAACACACTGAAGCAGGAAAAGTAAACATACATATTGAAAAGAGAAACGAGTCATGCAATTAAAAACTCCCAATACATTCAAAGAAGAGTTGACACCAATTTTATTCAAACCATTGTAGGACATAATAAAAATGGAAAGTCCCCAAATTCATTTTATGAAACTTGTAAAATCATTATACCCAAATCAGACAGAAACATAGCCAGGAAAGAAAATAATACAGCAATATCACTTATGAACATAAATGTAAAAATATCTCAACAAAACCCTACCTAATAAAGCCAACAATAAATATCTCAGTAAAGTAAATCATCATGACCAACATGAATTCATAACAAGGGTGCAATGATGGTTACATATTAGAAAAACAATCAATGTTATCCACTATATAAACAAAACAACAGGAAAGAACTTTATAACCATATTAGAAAAATTCAAATCCTACAATCCTGAGAAGAAAATGGGACCAACGGCTCCAGGGGATAATAGAAAGGGAGAGCTAGGGAAGGGGGAGGGGAGCCAACAGACCCACGGACAGGGAACAAAAAGAGATCTAAAATTGATGGAGAGGAAGGTGTAGAATGCCTGGTGGGGTTAGATCAAGTGCAATGTAGCTGAAAGAGGAATTACTGAGAGCCAAATGAAGGTCAAACATGATAGTGGGACAGGAGGAAAGTAAAGGGAAATAGAGGAGGAAAGGAGGCAAAAGACATTTTTTTTTTACATTTTATTAGGGGCTCATACAACTCTTATCACAATCCATACAAATACATACATAAATTGTATAAAGCACACCCCTACATTCGTTGCCCAAATCATTTTCAAAGCATTTGCTCTCCACTTAAGCCCTTTGCATCAGGTCCTCTTTTTTTCCCCCTCCCTCCCCGGTCCCCCCTCCCTCATGAGCCTTTGATAATTTATAGATTGTTATTTTGTCATATCTTTCCCTATCCGGAGGCTCCCTTCCTCCCTTTCTCTGCCGTCCATCTCCCAGGGAGGAGGTCACATGTGGATCCTTGTAATCGGTTCCCCCTTTCCAACCCACTCACCCTCACTCTCCTAGTATCACCCCTCACACCCCTGGTCCTCAAGGTATCATCCACCCTGGATTCCCTGTGTCTCCAGCTCCCATATGCACCAGTGTACATACAACCTCTGCCCTATCCAGTCCTGCAAGGTAGAATTCGGATCATGGTAGTTGGGGGAAGGAAGTATCCAGGATCTGGGGGAAAGCTGTGTTCTTCATCGGTACTACATCGCACCCTGACTGACCCATCTCCTCTCCTAAACCCCTCTATGAGGGGATCTCCAGTGGTTGACAAATGGGCTTTGGGTCTCCACTCTGCACTTCCCCCTTCATTCACTATGGTATATATATATATATATATATATATATATATATATATATATATATATATATATATATATATATATATATATATATATATATATATATTTTGCATGATGCCTTTGGCACCTCGTGATTGCACAGGCTGGTGTGCTTCTTCCATGTGGGCTTTATTGCTTCTGAGCTAGATGGCCGCTTGTTCACCTTCAAGCCTTTAAGACCCCAGACACTATCTCTTTTGATGGCCGGGTACCATCAGCTTTCTTCGCCACATTTGCTTATGCACCCGTTTGTCATTGGTGATCGTATCATGGAGGTGTGCACCCAATGATATGATTTTTTTGTTCTTTGATACCTGATAACTGATCCCTTCAGGACCACGCGATCACACAGGCTGGTGTGTTCTTCCATGTGGGCTTTGTGCCTTCTGAGTTAGATGGCCGCTTGTTTATCTTCAAGCCTTTAAGACCCCAGACACTATCTCGTTTGATAGCCGGGCACCATCAGCTTTCTTCACTACATTTACTTGTTCACGCACTTTGGCTTCAGCAGTTGTGTAGGCAGGGTGAGCATCGTAGAGTGCCAACTTAATAAAAGAAAGTATTCATGCATTGAGGGAGTGCTTGAGTAGAGGTCCAAGGTCCTTCTGCCACCTTAAAACTAAACCTATAAATACAGAAACATAGATCTATTTCTCCATCCTCATATATATATTTGCATGTACATGTCTTTGTCTAGACCTCTATAAATGCCCTTTGACTCCTAGCTCTTTCCTCCATCTCCCTTGACTTTCCTCCTGCCCTACTACCAAGCTCCATCCCCACCTGGGTTACAGCTATACCTCTTCTTTATGTAACCTTACCCTTGATCATTCCCTACCAGGCCTGCCACTCCCTCCTCACTACCATTTTGGGTCCCATGTTGTTCCCTTGTCCCTGGGTTTGTTAACACCACTTCCTTATCCCCCCACTTCCCCTACCCCAAGCCCCCCCGGAACTGTCGGTCCATTGTTTTTCCTCCAGATAGTTCATCCAGCCTGTCTTATTTAGACAGACCTGTGGAGACAATAACATGCACGAAAATAAGACAGAGGAAAACAAATCAACAGTATACAACCAGACAACAAAACAACAACAAATCACTGACAAAGAACAAAACAAAACACATCAAGAAAGAAAACTTGTAGTTAGTTCAAGGATCGTTTGTTGGAGGCAAAAGACATTTATAGAGGTGTAAATATACACACATATATAAAAATATACTTATATAATGATAGGGATATGGGTCTATGTTCATATATTTATGTTTAATATCAAAGTTGCAGATGAATATTGGTTCTCTATTCAAGTCCTCCCGCAATGCAAGAACACTTCCTTCTAATAACCTGGCATTCTGTGATGCTCACCTTCCTGACATGATAGCTAAAGTCAAATGGGTGCATTAGAAAATGTGGTGAAGAAAGCTGATGGTGCCTAGCTATGAAAAGATAGTGTTTGGGGTCTTAAAGGCTTCAAGTTAAACAAGCGGCCATCTAGCAGGGAAGCAATAAAACCCACATGAAAGAAGCACACAGCCTGTGTGATCACAAGGTGTCAACAGGATCAGGTATCAGATGACCCAAAACAAACCATCATATAGATATGAATTGGGGGGGGGGTTTGGAGTGGAGACCCAAGGCCCATTTGTAAACAATTGGACATCTCCTCACAGAAGGGTCAAGTCAGTCAGGGTGCAGTTTAGCACCAACAAAATACACACTACTCTAGCTCTTTAATTGACCTTGGCACCCCACTATCCTGACCCCAGTTCTAGCTTACAAATCTGGCTTGACAGGAACATGTACCCTAGTACATATCAGAGCTCTTGGTACACGGAATCCAGGACAGATAAATCCCTCAGGAACAGTAATGGGAGTAGCAATACCATGAGGGGAAGGGGAAGAGGGGAGAGGAAGGGGAGAAAAGGAAAACCAGTCACAATGATCGACATATAAGCCACTCCCCACCTGCAGGGGACAAGCAACAGAGTAAAGGGAGACTGCAGACAGTGTAAAATATGAAAATAATAATAATTTATAATTTAACAAGGAGTCATGAGGGTGAGGGAGGGAGGGAGGGAAATAAAACAGGAGCTGATACCAAGGCCTCAATTAGAAAATGTTTTGAAAATAATGGTGACAACATATGTACAAATGTGCTTGATACAATTGATATATGGATTGCTATAAGAGGTGTAAGAGCCCCTAGTAAAATTATATTAAAAAATACATCTACCTCTCCGTCTCTCTGCCACCCCGAGTGTGATGGTGCTCCGACTTCACCATGTCATCTCATAAGACTTTCAGGATCAAGAGATTCCTGACCAAGAAACAGAAGCAGAATCTGCCCATTCCCCAATGGATTCGAATGAAAACCGGTAATAAAATCAGGTACAACTCCAAGAGAAGACATTGGAGAAGAACCAAGCTGGGTCTGTAAGGAGCCCCCTGAAGGATGGCACGCATGGCCGCATTTTCCCAGGCTCAAATCATGAATTAAGATTTTTGTCCCCATCTGAGGAATTGAACTTCAATCGGCAAATAATCTGGTTTATTCCTTGTTTTTTTGCTTCCTAATCAAGTTTAACAATAAATAATGTAAGGTTGTTGTTGTGAGAAAAAAAAATACATCTATACTACTATAATACCTCAAGTAGAAAAAGACAGAAAATGGGGTAAGATGGCCACCATATAACAAGCCCGGGAAGATGTGCTCAGCAACTACCAAAGAGTTTCCACTATGAGAAAGATTCTGCACTTCCTGGTAGCAAGAAATTCAACTTAAAAGCCAAGTTGACCCAAGTTTCTCAAAGTGGAAAGCAGCAAGGCCTGCTGACAGACCCCCTTTACGGATGAGCAGCAACATGAGTTGCTTCCACAAGCATCGTGATTCTTCGTGGCCCCTGAGAAAAGACAGTCAGCCAGCCAACCCTCTACTTCCCTGGCCTCTAGGGACACAGATAGCTAGCAGATCACTTGGGCAGCTTGGTACACACATACTCAGTACCCAAGGTACGCTCTGTACCATTTCCCCATTTTCCTCCTCTTTTCCTGCTTTGTTCTACAAGGCATTCCATCCCGTGTGCCAGCGCCATGATACCGCATACATGTACACACAGACTACTAAAAGAGCAGGAATCCCCACCCACAAGGTAGCTTTATTATATATATTTTTGGATTTTGTACTTTTGTTCTATTTTAATACTCTCTCTCTCTCTCTCTTTTTTGATCTCCTACTTCCTCTTCTGGAGTGACTCCACCCTCCTGAGAATCCACATTCCTCCCAGGAAGAGACAGGTCTGTGTATCCCAGCATACCCACTCTAGCATGGGCTTTCCAGGACCTCCTAAGTGCACAGATATGCTCACATTCATTCACATTGCCACAATAGCAGAATCTGGTACCCACAACCATACCCAAGTCTTTTTTTTTTGATCCTTGTACTTCTATCAATTATCTTTCTATTTTCTTGCTGTTCTCTCATTAAATATTTTTCCATGAAACCTATTAATTGAGATTAACTCTCTGCCCGCAAGTGTCAACTCACAGTGATCCTATAGGACAGGGTAAAACTGTCCGGTGAGTTTCTGAGACTGTAACTGTTTATGGGAATAGAAAGTCTCCTTTTTTTGGCGGAGCAGCTGGTGGTTTTAAAATGTTGACCTTTCGGATTACAACTCAATACGTAACCATTATATGACCAGAGCTCCTTATTGTGATTACCCCTCTGAAAATATTTTCCCATTATTTTTGCAAGTCTGTTGGCTTATTCACAGTCACTTATTACTATCATTACTTTATTCTTATCATTACTTTTATTTTATTCTATTTTTCCCAGCCACTATCCCCACTTAGGCACCTTTCCCCTCCTTTTCATTTCACCACTGTATGTTTTCCAGCTCCTATTAGAACTCACCTGTGTCACTAGACAAACTCTACCTCTGTATGACCAGCAGCTCACACACCACAATGCTGAAGAAACAGCAGTCAAGCACAGAAAGCTTCCAAATTCAAGAAAAACAAACATGAACAACCAAGTAGCACTCAAACCAATGGAATAGTCTGAAGATGTGATTGTGAACCACCAGTAACAGAATTCAGAAGAATGATGCTTAGGTCAAGAGATCTGGGGAATGTTCATGAGAAAAACAGAAGAAATTGAGAAACTAAAATCCTTAAACCAAAGGATTCTAGAAGACAAGCAATGAGATAACTGAATTAGGCAACATAGTAAAAGGCTAGAGGAATAAAATGGAAAAGGAAAATAAAATAAATGAGCTTGAAGACAATTACCCTCACGACAGTAGACAAGAGAAGCAATCAACAAAAAACCCCGGAAGCATCCAAATAAATCCTGTAGGACACTATCATAAGAACCCATCTAAGAAAAGAAAAAAGAAAAGAAATGCTGGGAAAAGAACACCACCAAAAAAAAAATCTACAGAGAATAGTACAAGAAACCATGGAAGAAAATTTCAACACACTATTCAACAAGCTGAGAAGAATGGACAACCAAAGAGAAAACATCAAGACATAAAGAAAAGGAGAGAATCTGAGGGCAGCTAGAGAAAAAGGAAAAGTCATCTACAAAGGAAAGTTGATAAGGATAAATTCAGACTTCTCAGCAAAAGACCTGCAGGCAAGAAGACAATGGAATGACATATATACAATTGTGACGGGTGGAAGGGGGGGTGGGGCGGAAGGAAGCCAGCCAAGAATATTATACTGAACAAAAATATCCCTCAAATACAAGGGAGAAATAAAGGTTATTTCCTGAGGAGGAAAAAATAAAGGAATTTTGAATTCAATAATTCATTTTCTCAGATCACAATGTTATAAAACTGGAAATCTACAACAGAAAGAAAAGGAACAAAAAGACAAACACATGGAGACTGAAAAACATACCATTTCAAAATGACTGGACACTAGAGTAAACGAAAACGAGAAATTAAGAAACTCCTTAAAACAAGCAAACCTATAACACATCATACCAAAAACTCGGATACAACAAATGCAGTTATCTGAAGTCAATTTATAGCAATCAATACACACACGAAATATGAGAGAAATCCAAAACCAATACTAATAAAACACTTCCAACAAGTAGAAAGAGGGAAACCACATAAGTCCTTCAACAATAAAGGGAAAGAACTAATAAAAATTGAAGCAGAAATAAATGAACTGAAAAATGGGGGGGAAATCAACAAGACAAAAAGTTGGTTATGAAAAGATTAACAAAATCGACAAACTGATAGAAAACTTAACAAAGGAAAAGAAAGATGCAAATATCTAGAATTTGAGATGAAAAGGGTACCATCACAAAAGATCCAAATGAAATAAAAAGATACATGTAGAGCAAAAGAAGAATTAGAGGTCACCAAGAGACTTCCAACCAAGAAAGATTCTAAAGAAGTATGTATGTTGGCTTCACAGGAGAATGCTCGCAAGTATTCAGGGAAGAGCCATAACTAATTCTGTGCAGACTATTCCAAAATATAGAAACTGACAGCAAACTCCCACACGCATTCTATGAAATGAGCATAATCCTCAAAACCTGATCACGATCATTTAGAAAAAATGAAAACAGGAAGTAGATAAGAGTGTCCCTCATCAATATTCTTATTCAACATTGTACTACAATAAACATCTTAGCCAGACAGACAGCAAAAAAAATTTAAAATAAAAGGAATATAATTGGGCAAAAAATAGGTCAAGCTGTCACTATTTGCAGATAGTATGATTTTACATAGTGAGAGCCCCAAGGACTCCACAGAAAGATTGTTGGAAAGTACTAACGAATCTGTTAAAGTAATGGCAAACAAGATTAATAAGCAGAAATCAATTTTAATATGCTATTGAAGAGAGCTCCAAAATAAAAACATCAAGAAAAAAATATAAAAAAAGAGAAAACAATATCATTTATAATATCCATACAAAAGATGAATACCTGGGAATAAACTTAACCAAAGAAACAAAAGACCTGTACAAAGGAAACTACAGAAAAATCAAAATATGAATATTACTGAAAGCAATAAATCTATAGATAGAACACAATTCTGATCAAAATCATTTTCTTGGGGGCTTATACAGCTCTTATCACAATCTATGCATCCATCCATTGTGTCTAGCACATTTGTTCATTGTTGCCATCATCATTTTCAAAACAATTTCATTCTACTTGAGCCCTTGGCATGGGCTCCTCATTTTTCCCTCTTCCCTTCTTCACGAACTCTTAATAATTCATAAATTGTTATTAATTTTTCATGTCTTACACTGTCCGAGTTCTCTCTTTACCCTCTTTTCTACTGCCCATGCCCAGGGAGAGGTTACATTGTGATCAGTGCCCCCTCTTGGTACCACTACTCTCACAGCTGTCTACAAATGGGTTTGGGGTCTCCAGTCCACCCTCCCCCTCAATCACATCAATAAGGCTTTTTGTTCTGGGTCTTTGATGCCAGATACCTGATCCCTTCTACACCTCTTTATCACACAAGCTGGTGTGCTTCTTCCATGTGGGCTTTGTTGCTTCTTAGAGAGTCACTTGTTCATCTTCAAGCCTGTAAGACCCCAGATGCTATATCTTTGCATTGCTGGACACCATCACCTTTCTTCATTATATTTGCTTATGCACCCATTTGTCTTCAGCAATTCTGGCGGGAAGGTTATCACAGAATGCCAGGTGACTAGAACAAAGTGTTCTTGTGTTGAGGGAGTACTTGAGTAGAGGCCCACCTAATTGGACCTTTTGGACCTACTTTCTATCCAGCTCTTGGTAATCCAGGGTGTGTGCTACAGACTAGTGGACTTAATATTGTTCTTTTGAGGCACACAATATCTTTCATAGGCCACACCAGAAAGAATCCATGTGGAAGCTACATTCACTGGAGTTTGTAAACTGGGCTTTCATTCAAACTCATCAGGAGCCCTTTGATTTAAGACTGAAATTCATCAGTGTGAGAAGATGATGACTGCTATCCCAAGTTATGGAATTGGCAGTTATTGGACTTTGGTTTGACTCTCTGGCCTTCAGGGTGCCTAATGAATGGTGATCCGGGAATACCAAATATTTACTACTTTAATGCTCTTCTTATTTTGTTATGACATGTATTAGCCAGGTATGCATGTTGCTACCTTTTGGAATGAATTTTGTTGAAAGTTTTGTTCCAACATCAACCCTAATTATTTGTGTAAATAGTGTCCAGTCCAGCCTGTGTGATCACAAGGTGTCAATGGGATCAGGTATCAGGCATCAAAAAACAAAAAGTCCTATCACTGTGATGAGTGGGAGTGCGAAATGGGGACACAAAACCCATCTACAGGTAACTGGACATACCCTTACAGAAGGGCCTTGGGGAGGAGACAAACCAGTCAGGGTATAGTATAGTAAAGATAAAACATACAGCTTTCCTTTAGTTCTTTAACGCTTCCTCCCTCCCACTATCATGATCCCAATTCTACCTTACAAACACGGGTAGACCAGAGGATGTACACTGGTACAGACAGGAACTAGAAACAGAGGCAATCCAGGACAGATGACCCTCTGAGGACGAGAAGTGAGAGTGGCGATACCGGGAGGGTGGAGGGAAGGTAGGGTAGAACGGGGCAAGGGATTATAAAGATCTACATATAAACTCCTCCATGGGGGACAGACAACAGAAAAGTGGGTGAAGGGAGACGTTGGACAGTGTGAGATATGCCAAAATAATAATAATTTATAAATAATCAAGGGTTCATGAGGGAGGGTGGGGGAAGGAGGGTGAAAATGAGGAGCTGGTACCAAGGGCTCAAGTAGAAAGAAAATGTTTTGAAAATTATATGGCAACAAATGTACAAATGTGCTTGACACAATGTATGTATGGATGAATTGTAATAAGAGCTGTATGAGTCCCCCCAGAAAAGATTTTTTAATAAATTGTTCAGAAACTTGAATTTAATCTATATAAGTCAACAATTCGAGCATGAATTGATGTCTGAAACCAGCCTATACTTCTATATGCTTTTCTCAACCGTGTTTTAAATTCTGTATCATTAGCTAAATGAATAACACTATCGTTACCTTATGCCCCAGGAAGATGGTTTGAAAAGTTTTCGTTATCATAAAATGATGATGTTGTTTCTAAAGTGAACCAGAGACATATATAAACCACAGATATGTGAATGGATTTTGTGCTCCCATTTAAATCTAGCCCCAATCTAAGAACTATGAGTTCTTAGGATGTGGCCCTCTTTAATGCTTAAAGAAGTCACTAAAGATATAGGTGCTATAGAAAAAACAAAACAAAAGAGAATGAAAAAACAACAAACAAAGCCCAAGTAATATACTCATAAAAATTATATCTGTTTGTAATTAATAGATAAAAATTTTACTAGTACATTGCTTAGAACACATGGTAGATAAATGGAATCACAGAATGGAATTTTCCCACTTTTTGCAGTCCATTGTATATTCAATATTTGTAAGTCTTAACATTTACAAAAAGTACAAAACAAGGTGATCTATATTAAACATAATGCCTGTGCTAAAAATTGTCATCACAAGGTAATTATTTTACTATTGATTCGAACATTTTCTTCATTCAATACTTTTATTGAAGTTCAAAGTATACATTCTTAAGACAATAAATACCTGGCTGTTTTTTCTTAGTATCACAGAGGTACCATCATCAACCTCAAATTCTCCATAGTCTCTTAGACACCGTACCTGAAAAGAAAATCAGATATTTTATCCAAATTACCTTTTAAAATATGCAGTGATCATAACATGAAGTGGGATTATATAAATGCCTGAACAGTAAAAGTACTGTATTTTATGTGTCTGTTTCCTCCTCTGTGTACTTAGGAACCTTACTATTCCCAGATATTTACTGTGGTCCTAAACCTAAAGATCTCAATTTCCTACGTCACCGGGAAGGGAAAAATAAGCTTTGCAAATGTATACATGGATGGTATTACCAATAAGGAAACCAGGGATTTAGATAAAAGGAGACTACATAGTTGGACGTTTTCCTCTCAAACAATGCACTATATTAATCAGAAGGAATAAAAATGAGGGACATAACAGTGGCAAACAAGAAAGAAAAGAGCATTTTACCTCAACTAGATTGACCAGATCCTTCCCATAATCCATCAGGATAAAAGAACATACATCAAAAAACAAACTGTTTTTCTTTTTAACAATTTATTGGGGCTCATACAATTCTTATCACAGTTCATACATATACATACATCAATTGTATAAAGCACATCTGTACAGTCTTTGCCCTAATCATATTTTTCTCTTTTCTTTTTTTTACATTTTATTAGGGACTCATACAACTCTTATCACAATCCATACATATACATACATCAATTGTATAAAGCACATCCATACATTCCCTGCCCCAATCATTCTCAAGACATTTGCTCTCCACTTAAGCCCCTTGCATCAGGTCCTCTTTTTAATTTTTTCCCCCTCCTCCCCTTTCCCCCCTCCCTCGTGTGCACTTGGTAATTTATACATCGTTATTTTGTCATATCTTGCCCTATCCGGAGTCTCCCTTACCCCCCTTCTCTGCTGTCCCTCTCCCAGGGAAGAGGTCACATGTGGATCCTTGTAATCAGTACCCCCTTTCCAACCCACTCACCCTCCACTCTCCCAGCATCGTCCCTCACACCCTTGGTCTTGAAGGTATCACACACCTGGGATTCCCTGTACCTCCAGCCCTCATATGTACCAGTGTACAGCCTCTGCCCTATCAAGCCCTGCAAGGTAGAATTCGGATCATGGTAGTTGGGGGGAGGAAGCATCCAGGATCTGGAGGAAAGTTGTGTTCTTCATCGGTACTACCTCGCACCCTAATTAACCCATCTCCTCTCCTAAACCCCTCTATGAGGGGATCTCCATTGGCCGACACTTGGGCCTTGGGTCTCCACTCTGCACTTCCCCCTTCATTTAATATGGTATATATATATGCATATATACATATACACACATGTACACATACATACACACATATCTTTTTTTTTGCATGATGCCTTATACCTGGTCCCTTGGCACCTCGTGATCGCACTGGCCGGTGTGCTTCTTCCATGTGGGCTTTTTTGCTTCTGAGCTAGATGGCCGCTTTTTCACCTTCAAGCCTTTAAGACCCCAGACACTATCTCTTTTGATAGCCAGGCACCATCAGCTTTCTTCACCACATTTGCTTATGCACCCATTTGTTTTCAGCGATCCTATCATGGAGGTGTGCAGTCAATGATATGATTTTTTGTTCTTTGATGCCTGGTAACTGATCCCTTTGGGACCACTCGATCACACAGCCTTGTGTGTTCTTCCATGTGGACTTTGTTGCTTCTGAGCTAGATGGCCGCTTGTTTATCTTCAAGCCTTTAAGACCCCAGTCACTATCTCTTTTGATAGCCGGGCACCATCAGCTTTCTTCACCACATTTACTTGTTCACCCACTTTGGCTCCAGCCGTTGTGTCGGGAGAGTGAGCATCATAGAGTTCCAATTTAATAAAAGGAGATATTCATGCATTGAGGGAGTGAACAAACTGTTTTTCAAAGGAAATCAAGTCTTCCAATCTCTTGTTTCTCAGGAATACTTAAAAATACATTTAAAAGATTCAGTTTCATGCTCTTTCATTTTGCTTACACAGTAACTTAGCAATCAATTAATTTTCATTTAGTATTTTAATAATAAAACAAAATTTATGGAAGATGGAATGTTAGATTACATTAAGATGCTTGAAATTAAAGTGCCAACATCCAATCATTTTTGACCTATAAAATGTAAGCTTAATATAGTTCAGCTCACACATCACTATTACCTTAAAACTGTGAATCAAAGTTTGTTGCAGAGAGGGCACTATAAGCATTTCCATACTCCTGTCCCTCTATAGCAGTGTTTCCCAAAGTGGGGATACTGCAATGATCCAGGAGGAGTACAAAGCAGATAGCTACACTTTATCCTGCAGTATAGGCTATTGTATAAAAGTTTTTAATTTTACACACACACACACACACACACACACCCCATAGTGAATGAAGGGGTAAGTGCAGTGTGGAGACTCAAAGCCCATTTGTCGGCCACTGGAGATCCCCTCATAGAGGGGTTTAGGAGAGGAGATGGGTCAGTCAGGGTGCGATGCAGTACCGATGAAGAACACAGCTTTCTCCCAGATCCTGATGCTTCCTCCCCCAACTACCATGATCCGAATTCTACCTTGCAGGACTGGATAGGGCAGAGGTTGTACACTGGTGCATATGGGAGCTGGAGGCACAGGGAATCCAGGGTGGATGATAACTTCAGGACCAATGGTATGAGGGGCAATGCTGGGAGAGTGGAGGGTGAGTGGGTTGGAAAGGGGGAACTGATTACAAGGATCCACATGTGACCTCCTCCCTGGGAGATGGACGGCAGAGAAAGGGAGGAAGGGAGCCTCCGGATGGGGAAAGATATGACAAAATAACAATCTATAAATTATCAAGGGCTCATTAGGGAGGGGGGGCAAGGGAGGGAGGGGGGAAAAAAGAGGACCTAATGCAAAGGGCTTAAGTGGAGAGCAAATGCTTTCAAAATGATTAGGGCAAAGAATGTAGGAATGTGCTTTACACAATTGATGTATGTATATGTGTGGATTGTGATAAGAATTGTATGAGCCCCTAATAAAATGTAAAAAAATGATTAGGGCAAAGAATGTACAGATGTGCTTTATACAATTGATGTATGTATATATATGGATTGTGATAAGAGTTCTATGAGCCCCTAATAAAACAATTAGGAAAAAAAACAGGCCCAAAGAACAAAAGAAAACTGGGTTAGCAATATATATACATAAATTAAAATATCTATAAAGAGATTCTATCACCGCCGTCTAGTTGATTCTAACTCACAATGACCCTATATTGGTTTTCCAAGGCTGTAAATCCTTACAGAAACTAATAGTCTCATCTTTCTCCTGAGCAACAGTTGGTAAATTTGAACCTTAAGAAACTCAGAACCCTGGTGGTACAGCAGTTAATCACTGGGTTGCAATCTGCATGGTCGACAGTTCAAAACTACCAGTACCAGTAGGAGAAAGCCTGGGCTTTCTACTCAGAAACCCATAGGGGATCCCTAGGAATCAGCATTGACTCAATACCAGAGAGTTTGGTTCTGGAACCTTATGGTTAGCAGTCCAATCAATGCCTATCCTACAATGCCAGCAGGGATCCTAAGAAAGAGGTGAAGAGATGTAGTCAATGTATAAGGCCCATCTAGCCATAATCTCTTATGCATTGTATTATCAATTCTAGCCTATATGGCTATGGTTAAAATCCCA
Source organism: Tenrec ecaudatus (assembly GCF_050624435.1). Taxonomy (NCBI): domain Eukaryota; kingdom Metazoa; phylum Chordata; class Mammalia; order Afrosoricida; family Tenrecidae; genus Tenrec; species Tenrec ecaudatus. Next base: position 154,837 of record NW_027459604.1, read on the forward strand.
TTTTGGAGGGATGGTTATGTGGAAAAGCCATCTCAGAAGCAGGAACACAGAGAAATGCTGGACCATCATGGTGTAAGAGGCCCTAGTGGGACATACTTGAGATCTTTGTCTGAAGTGGTAGAGACTGAGATGGAGGCATCAAAGGCTGCAGCACAGAGACCATGGGACAGAACAGAGGAACTAGGCCAAGACCAGAGGCTGAGGCAAGGCGTCCATGACATAAAACAGAGGAGCAATACTGAGACTATGATACTTTGAGGCAGAGCAGTGGGCTGCCTTTCTGGCCCAAAGAGGCAAAGGGACTATGTGACTGAGAGGCTAAGGACTAAAGACTGACATGACTGCTGGATGACAGGAGAGGTACACTTACTGTTTCCTGATGCTGACTTGTGGTAACTAGTTACCTTCCTTAATAAGCCCACTAAATTGTGAATATTGTCTGTGAGTTCTGTGAGGCCAACTGGGACCGATAATTGAACCCGACAGAAAGGCAGTGTGTGAGGGAGGAGTGGGTGGTGTCAGAATAGATATTGAAGGATGAAGGATGGAGGCATGTCTGAACTCTGCCTCATGGAAACAGTGAAGCCAGAGAAAGTCAAATACGGCCCTCTGATATGTCTTCCTACATTTAAAGAAGCCAATCCAATTACTAGCACTAACAAATAAGAGAAACAACGTTACTGGATAACTCAACAGGATATTTGAGTTGGCAGAAGAACAGAACAGCTTATTGAGTCTGAGGAACAAAAGTAAAGAAACATGATCCCAAGGAACACCATCAAGCAAATCAATGCAAATATTATGGAAGTCCCAGAAGAGGGCAAAGGGTAACTAAATAAAACTTAATAGACAACAGCAGAACATTACCAAAACTTGACAAAGGACAAGAATGTACATATCAATGACACTTAAGAATTTCCAAATCAGAAGAAAGCCTGAGAGATCCACACCAAAATATCTTATCATCAAACTCTTTTAAAAAAAGATAAAATCTTGACAATATCAAATAAAATGAAGTACCAATTTACATATATAGAAACCCTGGAAACCAGGAGGTAATAGAGTCACATATTTAAAATAATGAAAGAAATGAACAGCCATCCAAGATTCCTATAGCCAGCAAAACTTTCCTTTATAAATGAGGATAAAATTCAAGAAAACAAATAAAACCTGAGGGAATGTTGAGACATTCCTTTAGATTGAAATACAAGGATAGTAGATTGCAAGATGAAGCAATATAGAGAAAAAGGTGTTAGGTTCCTGGATTCAGGTACCTGAAAGAATTCACACAGCAGAAGCAGGTTTGTAATCCAAGTGATTTTATGGGGAAAAGGGAAGTTTCAGGTATTACAGCCTCAAAAAATACACATTGTTTTAAGAAAGCATACAAGGATCCGCAGAACTGCACATGGGTTCACTGCTGAATGGGGAAAAAACACATAGAAAGAACAGGAACACATAACCCAGCACATGGAACCAGGAAATCCCAGGGGCCAAAAGGGCTCCCACCCCCCACTTGTGGAGAATGCTGGAATGGAAGGAAGTCAAGGCAGGGTCTTTATTCCCTCCTCTCCACAACGGCTGGGGGAAGCATGGTTGAAGGTATTGGTTGGTTCCACTGGCTTGAGTTTAGGCCCACCTGTGTGAGGTAATGTAACTGAGCCTAATCTGTGTGCCCTGGTGGACCTCCCCTCGGGGCGGAGGGAGCTCTTGTCTGAGCATGCTCAGTTTGATTGTTCTAAAATTTAATGGATGCCTGATTTCTTCCAATCCTTTTGCTTTAGCCTTATGCAGTTACTGCGGAGACAACCCCCTTGTCGTGCTTATGTAATCTGATGTCAATTTGGGACTTGAGAGGATTAAGAGTGAAGTGGTGGAGTCTAGTTGGTCAATCAGGATAGCCAGTGAGGCCTCTGTGTGGGCATTGCCTTCGCCTGAGAATTCTGGGAACTCCAGTATTTCCTCCTTAAACAGGAGACGCTTCTCTCTCTCAGCTCACTTCCTTGGAGATGCTCTACTGGCAAGACACATGGCACTACGTCCTGGTAGCTGGGAAAGCCACACGGACCTACCCTGATGCAACAGACCTCTGGAGTCAGAGAAGTTACATAGAGAACCCTGCCAGCGCTGAGATGTTTACAATGCTACTGGATCCAAAAACTTTCTACTCGCTGGTTCAAGATCGTCCTGCAATCGGAGTCATTGCATGTTTCGTGAGTCTGACGAGGCCTTTACAGATTGGTATCAGACATATGGGCTAATATTGGGCTCACGGACTTGACCTGGACTGGGCTGGGACGTTTTCGCAATATTCAGTTGTTCTTCTATATAAACCTCTTTCTTATAAACATGAGTTTCTATGAATTTGTTTCTCTTGTCTACCCAGACTAACACTCCCCCTTTATGGCCCCTATTCTGGCTACCTAACATATCTAGCCAACACCTAAGTTGAATGCAAACATTTTTCTTTGGTCTTCTTTATTCAATATTCAAAAGTATACAAAAGAGGATAATAAAGATGGTTCAAAATCCAAAAATTAACTAAGCGCCAAAGTACGTGGTACTACTGGAAGAAATGAGGAGCAAAGAGAGGATAACCCACTTAACAAGTAACAAAATGACAACTATATGACAGGGACTTCAAGTGTGTGCAAATATGGAATTTAAAAACTGAAAAAAGTCCCAGAAACATTTGAAGCTCCTTGGTAAGTACTTCCTTAGTGGTAGTAACTTTCAATATGAAAGTATTAAAATGTCCAGTGTAAAAGCAGAGACCTTGTGATATGCATATGATACAACTTTGCTTATGGAAAGCTAAGAGGATTCAACACATTAATGAAGAACTGAGACTAAAGCTTTCTGTAGGGATTATGGCTCGATGAAAAAAAAAAAGCCTCATGCTCGGGCCAATAAACACAATGATAAAAAGAGAAAAAAATAAATTGACACGGATTTCATTTATTTCAATGCATAATCAACATTCATGGAATTAGTGAAGAAATCAAGCCATGAGATAAATGCTGCAAAAGACTTCTTTAAAGTGTTAAAGAGCAGCAGAGTCAGCAAAATGACTGTCAGACAACAAACTCGGACAACTCTCAGCAATTATAGAGAAGGTCCACTAGGAGCGATATCCTAAACTTCATGGAAGAGAATCTCAATATGAAGTACATCCAAGCTTCTTAAACTGAGAGAGCAGTAGCAACTACTAACAGATTCCCCTCTTTGTTATAGGCTGTCCACACGCTGGGGAAGCTTCCCTCCTGCCTGGCATAGCCAATTTTTTCTGGTCCCTGAGCTAACCCAGCTGACCAAGCCTCTTGGCTTGCTGTCCTCTGGTGAAGAACAGCTTTGCAGAGTCACCTTGGTGCAGACAGTCACTAGCCAAGCTTAACTTTTGCTTTGTTCTACAGTTCCACCAGCCCTTGCTCAACATTCCTCACCTTCCCACCCCCAAGCAGGAAATGTGTTAGCAAAACAACACAATTAGGGGGCAAGGGGGAAAGAGAAGCCTAGCACTTGCCGCACCAATCTCAAAGTAGACTTGAGAGGTTTAATTTAACACCCCCCCATTGGGTGAGAAATCCACACACCTGGCCTCTAGACCTGGCAGGAACCCCATCTTATCCCTCAAGGGGTGGAGTCAAGGGACAGAGTTTTTGTGGGTTTTGAACTGCGGACCATGCTGATCGCAACCCAATGTGTAACCACTGTACCACCAGGGGTCCTTTTATCTCAGTAAAACTATGAAAACTAGTCCTCGGTTTATCTGACCCCAGCCATGCTATTTTTTAATCACCTAATATGTATATGAAAGGTGAACAATGAATAAGACAGAGGTGAATTGATAACTATGAATTATGATATCGCAGAAAAGCACTGACAAAACATCAACAGCCAGAAGAGCAAACAAAGCTATGCTGGAAGAGCTACAGCGGGAGTGCCCCTTAAAGAGGCCGACTCCGTGTATATGTCATCTGGATGGCAAGTCCCTGGATGGTCAAAAAGAGGAAGCCTCTCAGTGGTATACATTGACACCATGACTGCAATAATGGGCTCAAACAGCAATGTTTGAGAAGAGGGTGCGGGGCAAGGCAGTGTTTCATTCTGTTGTACATCTAGTTACTATGAATAGGACTTGGTGGCACCTAACAAAACTATATTCATATCTCCTTCTTACATAATAGGAGCATAATCCACACATTCAATAAAATCCATTCTCAAGAGGTAAAACTTACTTCAATATATAAGCTTTTGGGAGGCTTCATATCCTGTGTTATGTCCAAACCTTCATTTCCTCCCAATGACCTCATGTAAGTAGCAAGGGACTTCTTATAACAATTGAACCATTCTATCTGAAAACAGAAAAATGGTCTTTTTACCAAGTGACAAAGAAAACAAGCTTGCCAACATTGTGTAATCGTGACTTCAAACAGCACATACGCCCATGTAGATCATGAGTGTGGCATTCCTGTATTTATATAGCGAACATTAATGGTTGTCTTCTACGAGTCAGGAACTGTCTGTGCACTTAGGATGGAGCATTCAACCAAAACAGACAAAATTCTTGTTATCACATAGCTTACAAACCAGTAGACCTAAGCACAGATCTAAAAAAACCATTCAACCAGAAACAACACTACGAAAAACACATGATTCAGTTATGGTCGCTTTAAATACTGCACGGACTCTTTTTATAAGAATGGAACAACATGCTTGAGCAGACAATGCAAATGTCCCCAAAGAGAAGGAAGGACAAGCAAAATGAGGAGTGCACACAATAGAAGATAGTGAGGCTTACTTTGGAATTCAGTTCTAAGTTGTATCTGACAAGGGTAAACCTTTATCACATGTAAAGTGGCGCAAGAGGTCACATTATTTTATGACTGCATTTGTAGGAAAGTCAGTCATCGGAATTCTATAAATGTAAAAAAGTAGATTAAGAGTTGCCAAAGGGCTGGGGGAAGGAAATAATAATAAAAGGCATTTGTTATTTTTTAAAGTCTATTATGGTTAGGGTGAAAGTTTACAGAGAAAACTCATGTTTTATACAATAATTTATATATATTTTGTTTTGTGACATTAGTTGCAATCTCCTCAGAATCTTATTTATGTATAATTACAGAAAGGTAGGCAAAACAAAGATGTACAGGTTAATGACATTATTAAGAAACAGCCTGGTCAAGGAGTAACACATCCTCAGCCCCAAAATGGAGACTTATCATTTTGTTCCATTCTGAAAATTTTACATTATCACCCAAGAATGCATCCCTAAAACACTAGTTTAGTGCTGTTCATTATTTGTACTTTAAATAGATCCACACAGTATTTATTATTTTGTGACAAATTTCTTTCACTAAACATATTTTGGATTTCTGAAATTCTACTTTAAAGTGATGAAGAGCAAGGATGTCACACTTTGAGGACTGAGCAATGCCATGGGATTTTCCATTGACCTTAGCCATGGGATTTTCCATTGCCTCATAAGCATATGAAAGTTGGACAACAATTAATAAAGACCAAAGAATAGATGCCTTTGAATTAGCATGTTGGCAAAGAACACCGAAAGTACCATGGACTGCTAACTGAACAAACAAATCTGTCTCGGGAGATCACAGCCAGACTGATCCTTAGAGATGAGTATGGCAAGACTTGTCTCACAAGTTTTGGGCATGTTTTCAGGAGACCAGTCCTTAGAAAACGACACAATACTTGGTACAGTGCAAAGTCAGTGGGAAAAACAAAAACAACTCAAGGAGATGAATTGATACGGTAACTCAACAATGGGTTCAAACATAACAATTGTGAGGATGCAGAGTCCAGTAGTACTTCATGCTGATCTAGACAGGGCCACTGTGAGGCGGAACTGACGAGAAGGCACCCACCACTACTATGTTGGTTAGTATTGGGTTATGTGTTGGCTAAAGCCAAGGTCAACAGTTTGACTCAACCAGTTACACCTAGGGAGAAAGGGGATTTCTGCTCCTATAAAGAAATACAGCTTCAGAAACCTAAAGAGCCAGTTCTACTTTGCTCATCCTTAAGGATTGTTAAAAGTCAATGGCAGTGGGTGTTTTACACAATTAATGTATGTATGTATGGATTGTGATAATAGTTGTATGAGCCCCAATAAAATGATTTTTAAAAAAGAAATTATGACATAAGATTATCTCTCTCTAAAGTGTCTTGGAGTCTCTAACTTGTAAACTACTATTTGTCTACCTTCATGGAAAAAAATAATACACTAATCTTTGTTAAAGATGGCATCACCTATCCCTTATCGGTGAGTTCAAAGTGAAATGTTCACATATAGAAACTGAATTTCGGTTTATGCTCTGAGAAGGAAAAGGCAGAGGCAGTGATTCTCTCCATAGACTAGACCTTGTAGAGACTCTATTAACACCGAATTTGGACCCCAGCTATAAGGGATTTCCATTGAACTCAAGGTCAAAATGAAGTCTAAAGTATGGAAATCTAATCTCAAGACTAACATTATAATTGTTAATTATAATTTTCTGGTTCTAAAATCAGCATCTTGAAGTCTTACTTGTGTGCCTTGTCATGACTACCTTGTACTAAACTGAAAAAGTTTATGCACGACAAGTTCATGTATTTATGTTTAAAATAAAATCCTCATCTATTGGTTACTTAAATTTTAAGATAAAATCCTACAAGAACTATTACTCTTAAACACTCTATGTTTTTAAAAAAATACTATAGCTATTGTTATTAGAGAAAGAACATGTTCTGTTCATTTCACCATAATAAAGAGGCACCCCTCAAGTCCACTTAATGTAAGATTCCGGCACAAAGACCATGGAAAAAGAACCTGAAAAATTAACTGGTAACGTAATTATTTAGTAGTTCCCTCAAGAAGCTGAGGTACTTTGTTTCTTTCTCCAGAACATGAACAGAATAAAAATAAAGCATGGAAATGTACTTAGCAATCCAAGATCAGAGGAGGCAATGGTATTAGAGATTAAAACCTGAGCAGACTGCGGATGACAGTGGAAGCCCAAACTCCATTTGCACAGTTCCCACACAGATTAAGCCTCCAGTGAATCTCCTTAGACCATGAACAAAGAATGGAAATAGTCTTGTTATACACTGAGTGCATTGGAAAGTAGATTAACACAGATAATTTTTAACGTTATTGTTTTTCTCTCTTTTGGTCCCTTTTAAATTTGTTCTAGTTTTTATATTTTCTTTTGGATTGAGGGCTGTTTTTTTTGCATATGATTTTCTTTCTTTTTTTTTGGAGTTTTCAGTGGTTTCTTGAGCATTCAATATTTTGCCATGATGACTTAGGATAGTTAGGTGTTTTTTTTATTTTGTGTTTTACATTTTATTAGGGGCTCATACAACTCTTATCACAATCCATACGCATATGATTTTCTTTAAATAAAATCTAGGATAGGACTTAGTTACTGTGAAGACTATAAATGGATTAAGTTTCTTTGGGTTAGGACAGGGCAGGCTGGGGCAAATGGTGAGTTTAAGACTGAAGAAAATGTTCTAAAATTGATGGGGATCATAACTGCACAGCTCTTTTTAATATATTTAAACCACTGGGTTGTGTGGTATATGAATTATGTCAATTAAACTCAAGTTAAATTTTTTAAATGCAGTTAGCAAGTAAATTGTTTATAAAACTCATGGCAAATTTACTGAATACATGCCGTGGCAATTACATTATATCCTGTCAGCCTGTCAATAAAATTGCAGCTTGATGACCTCATTTTGAGGCATGACAGAAATAAGTAGCTCAATGGAGATCAAACCCAGTCTCTCTGCCTTCCTTTTCTGCGCTGAGACAGTCAGAGAGCTGGAGGAGACCCGTGCCAACACTGAAATGCATACACTGCCACTGGATCCACAAGACCTTCTACCCACTGGCCTGCGATATTCCTGCATTTGGCATCATTACATATACTGTGAATCTAAAGAGGAATTTATCGACTAGTACCGAACATATAGGCTAATATCGGACTTATGAACTTGATCTGAACTGGGCTGAGATGTTTTCTCAATATATAATTGCTCTTTTATATAAAGTTCTTATACACATGAGTGTATGACTGTTCCTCTAGTCAACCCAGACTAACACTTTCTTTCATAAGTGATATACTATACCAAACTCACACAATAACAGCATTGATCACATTCCGTTCTATGCTATGTTCCAAATGGGCAGCCTTAATCATCCTGTAACAACCCTGTTAATACAGCAGTTCTCAACCTGTGGGTTACGACCTCTTTTGGGGTCAAAGGACCCTTTCACAGGAGTCACTTAAGACCATTGGAAAACATGTATTTCCAATGGTCTTAGGAACCAAGTCACTGCTCCTCTATCCATCTCCAGGGGGGTCTGCCCACATATGAGTACGCAGCGTAATGACATAATCAGACAACCCCATCACATTCAACTTGTACAAATAAAGGTGGATGTGACAGGGTTGGCACCACAATGTGTTTATGTGGACAAGTCACACATGCGTAGAGAGCAGCTGCTGTGTTAAAAGCAGCTACTGTGTTAAAAGCAGCGACAGTGTTAAAAGCAGCAGTATTGGTGGTAAATGACACTTCATGAATTATTATTTCTGGGTAAAATCATAAACTACTGCAAAAAATCGATATCTGTACCATGGGAACTTTATCTGGATGCTGATTGGTCTTTTTATATTCAGCTGTGGTTGATGTGAATACTGCTCCTTGTGATAGTAACAGGTATGTAAAAACACAACATAGAGAATGTTAAATCATAGGAAATTTTAATAAACTGTATTGACTAAATTGTGCCATGTATCATCTTTAGTACTATTTTTTTTAATAAGAAATTTAAACAAGACGCTTGACTTGAAGGGAAAACTATCTAGGCTTCATTGAGAGTAATTTACGCCTACTTAAAGACAGATTGCCCTACATGTAATAGCTACATACAAAAATGTTATAAAACTGTCCTTGGTTTTACAATGATAAGTGAAAAACATAAAAATTCTTCAATCGAACAAGGCATGCAAGGATTTTTTTCATGTCATTTTTTTTGTTTTTGTTAAACAGTGAGAGCAAAATAACCTACTGAAATACAAAGAGAGAAGCTGAATGAGCAAGCCACTGATGGAGAAGGGGAGCTTTCACAGAACCAGTGTTTTCCCCATCCCATCTCCACCTGATGTCGATCAAAACATACCATTGGTGATTTAGTAAACGAATAAATAAACAAAGGGAAAAATTTAATATGCTTGTGTACATGCACCAGTTACTTTGTGTACAATAAAGGAATGAGGAAGGGGAAATGAAATAAAGAGAAAACTATACTGTAGTTGTCAGGAGGTGGTGGAATCAAACTGTGGTTTTCTAATCGAGAATGGATTCTTGGTCGGCTGGAAGAGAGTTCTGGAGGAAAGGAGCAGGCTCCCTTAGAAGATGCCTCCTGTCTGCTGCTGGAACACATCAATTGTATCTTCATCCTCCATTTCCAACTGTGCAGGTGTGTCTGTTTCATTGATTGGCTGTCTGTCGAATCAAATCAGATCTGACTCATTGACAAACCCTGTTCACAATAGGCTTCCATTAGCTTACTACGTGGGTGTGCCTCTGAATCTTAAACTGCACCACAGAACCATCCTGCCCTACCACCTTCAAGTTAATCTGATCATTGTTCTCAGTCTTGACTCCTCCCTTGAGTTTTTTGTTGGCCAGGGTGAATGCTGAAGTCTTCTCAAAAGAGGTACCAGGTCCGCACCAAACGAGCACACAGGCAGCTGCAGGAACAGCAGGAGGAGTTGGCAGTGGTGGAGGAGGGAGAGCCATCTTTTGTATTATTAAAGCTATGGTTATATATTATTTTCATTAGCCAACCATCCCATGACAATGGATCATGTAGAAGAACGTTAAGAAAAGATAGTGAGGATTTATTTATGTTATGGTTTTACTTCAATGACAGCAGGAACTGAGAAACTACAATGTCTTACTTGTTGTGAAGTTCTATTAGTTGAATCTATGAAGCTGAACAAACTAATATGCCATTTTGATAGCAAATATCCGAGCTTTGCTGGCAAGGATACCAACTATTTTAAAAGCAAAGCTGATGATAAACTCAAGAAAGCCAGACTTGACACTGGTGGCAAGTACCACAAACAAAACGTAGCAGTCATTGAAGTTTCATATTTGGTGGCACTCAGAATCACCAGCGCTATGAAACCCTACACCATTGCTGAGGATTCACTGTTGCCAGGGGCCAGTAAATTGTTCGAGTTATGATCAGAGATGAATTTGTTACAAAATTGGGCTAGGATCATGGGCAAATCGTTATCTCGCCTAAGCTCCATCTGGTCTGGAAACGCAGTAGCTTGTACTGTGACCTGGGTCAGCCTGGGCCTGTGCAGGGCATCCTCAGCCCAGCTCAACTCCTCCCAGAACGCCCTTGCAGTTGTAGGGAGCCCCTGGCTTGGGAAAGTGACCCTGCTAAGTGGGCTTTGTGACCAGGCTCCCTGATCCACCGACCCAGGTTTGCCTCCTCCACAGGCTGCAGACAGCAGGGGCTGCCCTTGGTTTCCTGAACCCGGGTCCTCTCCAGAGACAGTGTGGGCAGGACCTGGAGGGTGTGGAAGTGAGTCGTGCTGGGAAAGTGGATGGAGGAACGGAGGGTAGGGTAGATGCTGGGTGGGCTGAGGGGGCAGGAGATGCCCTGCAGAGTTCTAGAACCAGGGCTGAGGGATTTGGGAGCTGTTGGGGCCAGCTGGCCCTTTCGTGAGTTTTAGGAGCTGCCTGAATTCCATCCACATTGACCCTCTCCAGCCCCACCTTTGGCACATGCTGGAAGAGAAGTTCAAGGTCTTCCGGGAGAAAGGGCAGAGTGTGGGGCTGCCAGGGTGCAGGCCCTGAGGGAGCTGTCAGGTGCCCTGGAACTCGCCTACCCAGCTCCATGGCCCAGAGTCAAGTCCACAGGAGCGGCGTTGAGGCCACATGGGTGAGGCTGGACAAGGCAATGAAAGCCCGCACAGAGGTGGGTGCCCAGAGGGACAGGCCAGTGACAGCCAAGGGGTTCGGGACACAGGGGCCTACCCCAGATGTGTGTGCATGTGTGTGCGTGTGTGTGTGCTCATGTGTAGGGGTGGGCATGTGGGTGTGTGCATGCATACTTCTGTGTGTATTCTCGTGTGCACATGTTTGTATGAAGGGGCATGGCTGACTCCAGCTCCCAGCATCAATCAGCCTTCCCCGTCTAACCACGCTCCTTCCTGCCCCCAGTTTGGAGTCGTTCAGCGCAGGTCACTCCTTGTGGCAGGACCACGAAGTGGGCTCTCCCAATGCTCCCTGAGCACGGGCCGCAGTTTCGTTGGGGGCACAGGCCCTGCTGGTCTTCTTGCTGACCGCCACTCTTAGAGCTCCCTGCCGCCCCTCCCCACACCCTCCTTTCGCGGGATCTGGTGTCTCAGTGCACTGAGCACCTGACAGGTCCTGCAACCGAAATCCTGGGGCTGGGTGGCCCCGGGGCCAGCCCTCTCCTCACTGACTTTTGGAGGTGCTACAGGCAGACCCCCTGACAGGCAGCCCACTCGCTCCCTGAGCCGCCGTCCTCATGTGCTCAGGGCTCCCCATCTTTTTGCCTTCCACCCAACATGCGTGTCAAGACCCTTGCCTCCCTCGGGCCCTGCCTGTGGCCCCCGGGCCTCATCAGGAACCTGCTGTGATCAGAGGAAACCATCCATCTTCTAACTACCGAAGGGCCAGAAGGCGCGAATGTTCAGTGATGATAATAGGTAAAGGTCACGGTAAAGTCACAGAGGACAGGAAAGACAGGGGCGAGAGAATACAATACAGAGTCAGACATGTTTTATTAGGCATGCTCACTTCAGCTCCTTTGATGGACCACGTGGAACTGGGAGAAGTGGAACCTTTGCTATCTTGGGACGTGTATAGGGAGCCTGGAGACACACCTCTTCAGTAGTGACATGGTCACAAGGTGGGCGGTATCTATCGTAAGGCCCCTGTACTTGAGCTCACCAAGGTGAGGAAAGCTAATACCTGCATTGGGGGAGGCTACAAGGGGGGCTGGGTGTCACGGTGGGAAGAGAGGGCAAAAGGATCATATCTGCTTCTACACAGAGATACAATCAGCCATGTGCTCACATTATGGCAGCCTAGCTGTTAACGGAGAATCCGTGGGAATGATTTTTAAAGCAGGATAATGTACTTGGACTTTACCTCTAACTTACCAAAGTAGAGGCTTTCCTACCGTGGAATACCAGCTTTCCAGATTCTCCCTGTTATAAGTTAGGGAATAGAGTCTTCGTCCTATTTCCCTCCGTGTTAAAGCCCCACAAATCCCCAAGCCACAGTCTTTGCTCAAAAGGAGGTGGCCCTGTTCTCAGGGAGAAAGTTGCTGGCCCTCCTTCCCGCTGTGCCCTCGACTTCCACAAGGCGGCGCTCGAGCTGTGGGGCCACATGCAGAAGGTGGTCCTGGTGGAGGGTGCTGTCCTTGGCCACGACCTGGTGTCTGTGGAGGTCCTGCAGCGCCAGCACTGCCTCCTGCAGGGGAGGGCCCCAGTCCCTCCCCCCCGCAAGAACCCCTCTTCTGTAGGCAATGGATGGATGAGGAACCCTCACCCCCAGCTGACCCCAGGCAGGACTGCAGCCCGCCCCTTCCCCCTCTGGGATGGGGGGTGACGGGCCTGGGCTTGACCTAGGCTGGGGTACATCCAGGATGGCCTGCAAAGTCCTGGGTGGAGGAGCATTCAGCCTGCTCTCTGCCAGCTGCAGAGGGAGCTGGTGGCTGTGGACGAGGTGGTGGTTCAGATGGGGATGGAGGCCATCCAGGTACACCCTGCGGTCAAGGAGGGCCTGGCCGGGCATCTGGCTGAGGTGCTGGAGGCCTGGGCCACCTGAACATGAAGGCCTGGGAGAAGGGCCAGCAGCTGGAGTGGGTAGCCCATGGTCACACCTTCCTCAGGCACTGCCAGGAACTGCTGTATGTGCCACCCCACCTGGATGGGGGCTCGCTCTGTTCCATGCGGGTGGGGGCACCCAGCTCTTCCCTGCCTCCTCCCTGTTCTGCCCTCTGGCCCTGAGACCTGTTCCCATGCCCTGTCCCCTACTCAGTACTCGGGCTCAAGAGAAGCAGGCGCTAGTCTATATCCTCAGAAGGGCCAGCTGGGGGCCAAGGAGACACTGGGGCAGGAGCTCTGCCTGAGAGCCCAGGCAGTGCGGCCGGCGGGGTAGCAGCTGCTGGACACCAGCCACGTCATGGCCCCAGAGATGTGCGCGCTGAGGGCTAGGGCCAGGGTGGTGCGTGGCCAGAGCTCCCTTTCCTGCTGCTCCCTGCTCCACGGTAACCCAGCCCTGTCCCACCCAGGCGACACCCTGCGCCCCTCCCAACAGCCCTCTGCCCCCCAGGTCACAGTGTCTCCGGGAGCTGGACAGGCAGCTGCAGGAGCTCAGGACGGCCTGGGCCCTTCACCAGGAGCACTGCCAGGTGAGCCAGGACTAGGAGGAGCTGCGTGGAATGCTGGGTCAGGCCGAGGTCTGGCTGGCCTCCTGAGAGGACCTCCTGCTAGACCCTGACTGTGGAGTGAGCAGGGATCCGCCCCTTAGAGGGCCACATGCCTGGCACCAGGACTTGGAAAGGCAGCTGGCGGCCCATGAGGAGAAGCTCACCCAGCTCCAAATGTAGGTGAGGGTGTGGAGGGCGGGACTGAGTAGGGGTCGAGGGGCCTCCACCTGTGGTGGGGTCTCCAGAGCATTGATCTACCCTGAGGGGCACCCCTTCGGGAAAACAGCCACAGGGTCCTGTCCTCCATGGGCAGTCTGGCTCTGTGGGGTCCATCACAGCTTCTTCTGCCCAACTGCTCCCTCCCCTCCTCTTCCTGGTTTCGCCCTCTGAGAGCTGTCCCCAGAGCAAGCCCTGTGGGACAAACAGGGTCAGTATGGGTGGAAACCAATCAATAATCTCATGGGTGCAGAGCACACTCTGAGGAACACAGGGGAGGTGACACTAGCTACAGAGAATCTGAGTGGAGCAAGGGTTTGTAATCCTTGTGTAGGCTGGGGGTGGGGCTGATAGGGGGGGATTGATACCACAGGATCCTGTGGGACTGAAAGTGAGGACCTGAGGGTGGACGGGCAGAGGGAGTGCCCCATCCTCTGAGGCAGGAAGGTGGTCAGCTAGGGTGAGTACGGAGGAAGATGATCAGGGGCTGCTGCAGTCACGCAAATGTCACGTAAGAATCTCACTTTAGTATAAAATGTTTGTCTCCATTGCAAAGCCACCTCTAGCAACTAGGATCCCCTCTCTCCCCATCTGGAGTTGACGAGTGAAGAAAATAAAAAACTGAAGTAAAGCAGTCCACAGGACTAACGGACCACCAACACCACAGCCCTCCATCCTTGTCCTGGAGACCAGGAGAGTTAGATGGTGCCCAGCCACCGCCTCAAACTGCTCTGGTTGAGCTCAAACTGGCAACTTGTGCACAGCTTGAAAGCCAATGGAAGGTGACTTCATGAAGAGAGGGCATTACAAGTTTGACAGGGACTGCTGGAACCCCAAGACCAGGGCCCTTCAAATTCAAAACAGAGCCCAGCTCCGGGAATCACCCCTGCCCAAGCAACAGTCGAGCTGATAAAGTGAACGCATGGCACCTGTGAGGCAAGTGCTTCCCAGAGCAAAGGGGAGCATTTGCCCTCAAAGTTCAGGAGGGAGGGAGGGGCCAGGGAGAAGGCAAGAAGAGTGCTGTGTTATATTATGAGGGCTGCAAACAAAATGTGTATAAATTGTTAAACTGCTCTGCATGTTTCCACTTAAAACAAAACCCTCTATATTAAAATTCATATATATATGTGCATTATATGTGTGTATATATATATATATATTAGTCAAACCCAAGGTCAGAAAAAGGCATGCCTTGGGCTGCTGCTCATGGCAAGGTCAGTGGTCTGAAACCCATCACAAAGACGCGGCTCGGCTGTCTGCTCCCGTAGTGACAGCCTCAGTGACACAGGGGCCGTCGTGTGCTGTCCTACAGGGCCTCGATGATAGAAATCGACTCGATGGCAATGATTTGAGTGCTTTGAAGGTCAGAAACTGTAGACAGTGATCTATAAACGTCCTTCTCTCCTGTAAGGTGTCTGTAACACAATCAAAGGAAAACAATCGGTCTGCTCTCCAGATCTTCAATGGGACCATTTCCAGGGAGCCTGGTCATACCCTGCCAGACTGTGCCTTCTCAGATCCGCTGGCACTGATAGGAAGATTGTGGGTCCTGCAGGGGTGGGGGACTCTCCAGTCTGCTCCCCAGCAATAGAGGCACTAGGCCAAGACTGGAAGAGCCCCGGCAGGGGAGAGTGGGGAGGTTGAGGCAGTCACTGTGCCCTGCTTCTGACACTCTTCATATGGCTGCTATGGTCACCCTTGACCTCAGGGAAGGCCAAGGGTCACCAGGGCAGAAAACACTTCCTTTTTATGGTGAGGGCCATATCGGGTCTCAACTTCACTGCTAATTAGCTGTGGTCTCTAGCAAGTAACCCAGGCTCTCGGTGCACCCAGTTTCCCCAGTGCTATCTGGAGTCCCAAGAAGAGCCAGGTACAGCCAGGCTGCTTGCAGCTGGGCCAGAACCAGCAGCTGCCTTCACCGTGCCCTGAAGCCAGAAGCCCAGAACTCAAAGGCTGAGCTTTGCTGAAGGTCGTCTGACATGGCCTCTCAGCTTAAGTAAGGGATCCCAAGCTACAGGCTGCACAAGTTGCTCCCTGGAACACGTGGCCCGGGCCCCCAATGTGGGCACACAGAAAGCAAGTTCACCTCTCAGGGGTTTGGCAGAGCCGCAGCACAGCAAGGGTCTCCCTGGAAGCCCTTCCAGCCCATGCCCAGCACCTCCCCCAAACTCACCCCTGCTCCAGGCTGCTGGTACTCACTGTAGGTCCTGTCACCACTGCTGGGCCCTGGGGGCAGTGCTGGGCCGCCACTCCAGCAGGCTCTCCGCTAGTGGGGCAGGCTGCCCCCTGGTGGCCACCCATCTTCACTTGGTGCTGAAACATTGCAAACTTGGTTAAGAGGAGCTGAGAAGAGAGGAGAAGGGTTCCAGGGGGCCCTGGCTGGTGTGGTTGTGAGACACCTCAGTGAGTGACTGGGCAGGGCAAGACTGGACAGCCACAGAACTTGCCCCTCTACGCAGAGAGGGGAATAGGAAGCCACAGCTGTCCTCAGTCCAGACTGATGTTCCCCATCAGCCCCTTGTGCATGCAGCCCCCCCTCCACCACCCGTCTTCCTTCGGCTCCTGGGCACCTTCCTTGCCCCTAGCCCCTTCCTCACTAGGGTGTGCTCATAGTCCTCTCTCCTCTGGCCACCAGCTGCTGGCTGCTCAGCCAGCTCTGCAAGTCCTCGGCTTCCCTCAGGAAGCCCTGCAGTGCCAGCATCCTCTTCAGATCCTGGCCCCTGTGGTGACAGCTGAGTCCCCCAACAGTTAGTGTGCATGTGTCCACACTCTGCAGGACAAGGGACCCAATCAAAGGGGCTGCCTGAAGGACAAGGTTCTTCATGGTCTTTGCCCAGGCTGCTCCTCTGGATTCAAGAAGCAAACCCAGGGCAGGGGGAGTTGGGGCTGGCGAGGGTGTGGCTGTGGGGAAGGGCAGGTGACTGGATCCAGGGAGCCGAGCCCCTGCCCTGCAGGCTCTCCTCAAAGGTTTGTGGGAAGAGGAAACAGTGAAGGACTCATCTTTTCCTGACACATGTCTACAGGCCTCTGTCACGGTTCTCTTCAAGGCAGGGGTAGCATCTAGGGGAATAAGCAACCCCAGCCAGTTTTCTGGTACCCCCGGATGCAGTGACCCTCACTGTTGGGCTGCCAACTCCCACAGTGTCTTCAGCTGCTTCCAGAGCCTCCCCTGCATCACACCCAGCTGCTCTGAGACCTCAGTTACAAGGATCTACATATAACTTCCTCCCTGGAGGATGGACAACAGAAAAGTGGGTGAAGGGAGACAAAAAATGTAAGATCTGACAAATTATCAAGGGTTCATGAGTGAGGGGGGAACAGGGAGGGCGGAGAAAAATGAGGACATGATGCCAAGGCCTTAAGTGGAGAGCAAATGTTTTGAGAATGATGAGGGCAATGAATGTACGGATGTGCTTTACACAACTGATGTATGTATGGATTGTGATAAGAGTTGTACGTGCCCCTAATAAAATGATTTAAAAAAATTAAATCATTTAAATTTCTTAGGACAATGCCATTTGTATTTCAAAGCAACATTCACGAAAACTATTTTTCACCTTCACTATCTTCTATTTAGTTTTAAACAGTGCAAAAACAATTCTTATGCCTTTTTACGAGATGTAATGCAAGTAGACATAAATTTATGCATAATTAAAAATGTGAATGAACAAAATATTTTGTTAAAAAATTTGAACTTTTGTGAAAATCATCGAAAGCATATAGCATTTTATTGAAGGGTTGGGAATGTTTTCCTCTATTTTATTCTAGTATTTGGTCTGAGGTTCTTACGGCATATTCTGATTGTTGTCGTGTAAGAGAATGTACATTCCATATAAGAGAAAACTTTCCTTATAATATTTTCCTATCCATTGCTTCCTGCTGAATCTCTCATTTGTTCTTTTATCATTTTTTCCTATAAAACGCCCAGGCTGCTTAATTTTATTCTTATTAATCATTTATATAAGTTAGGAAAATATTTATTATATATACATTTTTATTAAAAATCTTTTATTGGAGACTCTTACAACTTTTGTTGCAATCCATATTGATTGCATCAGGCATTTTGTACATATGTTGCCTTCATTCATTTATAGACATTTCTTTCTTTTTCTTTTTTAAAATAATTTTATTGGGGCTCATACAACTCATCACAATCCATACATACACCAATTGTGTAAAGCACACTTATACATTCGTTGCATTCATCACTCTCAAAATTTGCTTTCCGCTTGGGTTCCTGGAATCAGCTCATTTCCCCTTTCCCCTATCCCCTTCTCACCCTGCTCCTCTTCCCTCATGAACCCTTAATAATTTATACATTATTATTTTCTCTTATCTTACACTGCACGGCTTCTCCCATCACCCAATTTTCTGTTGCCCATCTCCCAGGGGGGAAGTTATATGTAGATCCTTGTGATCGGTTTCCCATTTCTATACCCACTTCCCTCCCAGTATCGCCACTCTCACCGCTGGCCCTGGGGGGTTCATCTGTCCTGGATTCCCTGTGTTTCCAGTTCCCGTCTGTACCGCTGTGTATCTTCTGGTCTAACCAGGTTTGCAAGGTAGAATTGGGATCATGAGAGGTGGGGGGAGGAAGCGTTTAATAACTAGAGGAAGGTTGTGAGTTTCATTATTGCTATACTGAACCCTGAGTGACTCATCTCCTTCCCACTACCCCTCCGCAAGGGATGTCCAGTTGTCTACAGGTGGGCATTGGTCCCCCGTCATGTACTCCCCTCATTCACGATGATATAATCCCACCTCCCGCCTTTGTTGCTTGAAAACTGGTCCCCTCAGCCCTTCATGATCACACATGTTGGTGTGATGCTTCCACGTGGGCTTTGTTGCTTCTGGGCCAGCTTGTTTACTTTCAAGCCTCTAAGACCCGGGACGCTATATCGCTTGATAGCCGGCCACCATCAGCCTTCTTCACCACACATACTTATGCACACATTCATCTTCAGCGTTTATGTGGGGAAGGTGATCACACAATGATGGTTTTTGTTCTTTGGTGTCTGCTACCTGATCCCTTCAACACCTCGTGCTCACTTAGGCTTGTGTGCTTCTTCTCTGTGGGCTTTGTTGCTTCTGAGCTAGATTTCAGCCTGTTTGCCTTCAAGCCTTTAAGACCCCCAGAGTTTCATTATATTGTGCAGAGAGTGGCTATGAGCCAAACCCACTAGACTGCACCCAACAACAGTAACAACAGGACTTGTGCTTCTAACAATATGCTGAAGAAGACCTTAAGAGAATCTCCCCTTCATTTAGAGCAGCGGCTCTCGACCTGTGGGTCATGTCTACTTAGGGGGTCAAACAGCCCTTTCATGGGGTGGCCTGAATTATAGCAGTAGCAAAATTACAGCTATGATGTAGCAACAAAAATAATTGTATGGTTGGTTGGTCACGACTACATGAGGAACTGGATGAAAGGGTCGTGAGTAAGAATGTTGAAAACCACTGTCCAAGAGGAAGACTCAATTCTTGATACAGTTGAAGGGCAACAAAATAGACTCAGCCCCAATATAGATGGGATAGCACAGTGGCTGCAACAATAAACACAAGCCAAAGAAACACTGCAAGGATGGCACAAGATGGGGCAGTGTTTCATTATATTGACATAGAGTTGTTATGAGTCAAAACACACAAGAAAAAAAAACAGGACTTGTTTTTCTAACAATGTACCTAAGTAGACCTTAAGAGAATCTCCTATTAGTTTAGCGCAGCGGGCCTCAAACTGAAGGCCGTGACCCCTTTTGGGGGATGAATGACCCTTTCACGGCAGTGGACCGTTCATTAAAGTGGAAAAATTAGAGTTATGATGTAGCAATGAAAATAATTTCATGATTTGGCAATCACCACTACATGAAGAATGGTATGAAAGAGTCGTGGCATTAGGAAGGTTGAGAACCACTTCCCTAGGGCAAGACACAAATCTGGTACAGAAGGGAAGGAAGAGAGCGGCAGTCTCCAACAAGTTGGATTAGCACAGTGGCTGCAACACTGAGGCCAAGCACACAAGCACGGTGAGGGTGGCACAGGTCAGGGCAGCTAAGAGTCAAAACCCACTCGACAAACTTAATGACAATAACTACAGGACGTGTACTTCTAACAATATGCTGAACTAGATCTTAAGAGAAACTCCTCTAAATTTAGAGCAGTGGTTCTTAACTTGTGGGTCGCGACCCCCTCTCACAGGTGTTGCCCAATTCATAACAGTAGTGAAATCACAGTAATGGAGTAACAATGAAAAAAAATTACTGTTGGAGGATCACCACAACATTAAGAATTGTATAAAGGAGCCATGCCATTAAGAAGGTTCAGAAACACTGCCCGAGAGGAATACACAAAACGTGGTACTGCAGAAGGGCAGCAAGTGAGAGGCAGACCCTACAAGATGGAATAGCTCAGTGGCTGCAACAATGAGTGCCATCAACGAACCACTGTGAGGACGGCAAAGGACAGGGCAGCGTTTCATTATCTTGTGCTTAGAGTTGCTGAGAGTCAAAACCCACTCGACGGCAACTAACAGCAACACAAAAAGTACTTGAGCTTCTAACAATATGCTGACGTAGATCTTAAGAGAAACTCCTTTTAGTTTAGTGCAGGGTTCTCAGCCTATGAATCACGAACCCTTTTGGGGAGTGAGTGGGTTGAATGACCCTTTCACAAGGGTTGCCTGATTCATAAGATTAGCAAAATTACAGTTATGAAATATCAGCGAAAATTTTGTATGACTGGGGGTCCACCACTATTTTGGGAACTGCATGAAAGGGTCGTGAATTTAGGAAGATTGAGAACCACTGTCCGAGAGGAAGACACAAATGTTGGTAGAGTAGAAGGGCAGCAAAGGAGAGGCAGCCCCTCCAAGTTGGAATAGCTCAGTGGCTGCAACAACCAGCGCAAGCAAAGAACCACTGTGAGCAATGCACAGGATGGGGGAGCATTTCGTTATATTTTGCATAGAGTTGCTATGAGCCAAAACCCACTTGAAGGCACCTAAATAAAATAACAACAGGACTTTTGCTTCTAACAATGTGCTGAAATATATCTTATGAGACATTCTTCATAGTTTGGAGCAGAGATTCTCAACCTGTGGGTCATGACTCCATTAGGGTGATGAACTACCCTTGCACAGGGGTGTCCCACTTCATAGCAGTAGCTACATTACAGTTATGAAGTAGCAATGACGATAAATTTATGACTGGGATTGTACCCACTACATGAGCAGTGGTATAAAAGGCCTGTGGCAGTATAAGAAGGTTGAGAGCCACTGTCCTTGAGCAAGACAGAAATCTTGGCAGAGCAGAAAGGCAGCAAATGAGAGGCAGACCCCCAGATGATAGATTAGCGCAGTGGCTGCAACCATGAGTGCAGACAAGAAACCACTGTGAAGATGGCACAGGACGGGGCAGCGTTTCATTATCTTGTGCGTAGAGTTGCTGAGAATCGAAACCCACTGGGCAACACCTAACAACAATCACTGTAGGACTCATGCTTTTCACAATATGGTGCTGTAGATCCTAAGAGAAACTCCTCTTAGTTTAGAGCAGTGGTTCTCAACTTGTGGATCACGAGCCCTTTGGGGGGGTCAAATGACCCTTTCACAGTGGAGGCCTGATTCATAACTGTAGCAAAATTAAAGTTACAAAGTAGCAATGAAAATAATTTTATGATTGGGGGTTCATCACTACATGAGGAAATGAATGAAAGGGCAGTAGAGGGGCAGCAAAAGAGAGGCAGCCCCCCAAAAGTTGGATTAGCCCATGGTTGCAACAATGACAACAAGCAAAATAACCACTGTGAGGGTGGCACGACACGGGGTCACGTTTCATTATATTGTGTATAGAGTTGCTATGAGCCAGCACACACTCAAAGGCACCAAACAATAACAACAGGACTGTGCGTCTATGAATATGCGGAAGTAGACCTTAAGAGAAACTCCCCTTAGTTTAGACCAGTGGTTCTCAAACTGTGTCACAGTTCCTTTAGAAGACTAATGAACCTTTCACATGGGTGGCCTGATCCATAACAGAAGCGAAATTACAGTTATGATGTAGCAATGAAAATATTTTATGGTTGGGGAGTCACCACTACATGAGGACTGGTATGAAATAGTAGTGGCATTCAGAAAGTTGAGAACCACTATTCTTGAGGAAGACACAAATCTTGGTACGGAAGGGCAGGAAAAGAGAGTTAGTCCCTAACAAGATGGATTACCACAGTGGCTGCAACAATGAGCGCAAACAGAAGAACCACCGTGAGGATGCACAGGGCAGGACAACGTTTCATTACATTGTGCATAGGGTTGTTATGAGCCAAAACCCACTCGAAGGCAGCCAAAAACAAGAACAGGATTTGTGCTTCTAACAATATGCTGAAACATACCTTAAAAATAAACTCCACTTAGTGTAGAATAGCAGTTCTCAAACTGTGGGTCGTGATGCCTTTTGGGGGGTGGGGGGGAGAATGACTATATCACATGGTGGCCTGATTCATAACAGTAGCATAATTTTAGTCATAAAGTAACAAGGAAAGTAATTTTATGATTGGGGAGGGGGCGTCACCAATACATGAGGAATGGTGTAAAAGAGTCGTGCATTAGGAAGTTTGAGAACCACTGCCCTAGAGGAAGACACAAATCTGGGTACAGTTGAAGGTCAGCAAATGAGAGGCAGTCCCCCAAAAGATGGATTAGCACAGAGACTGCAACAATGAGTGAAAACAAAAGAAAAGTGTGAGGGTGTTAGAGGATGGAACAGTGTTTCATGATACTGTGCATAGAGTTGTTATGAGCCAACTATGAGCCAAACCCACTCGACAGCCCCCAAACAACAATAAGAACAGGACTCTTGCGTGTAATAATATACAGAGCTATACCACAGGAGAAACTCCTCTTAATTTGAGAACGGCAGTTCTCAACCTGTGATTTGTGACCACTTTGGTTGGTTGAACAACCCTTTCACAGGGTGACTAGATTCATAAGACTTGCAAAATTACAGTTATGGAATAACAGTTGAAAAAAAAACTTTATGCTTTGGGGACCACCACTACACATTGGGAAGTGTATGGAAAGGTCGTAGAAATAGGAAGGGTGAGAAACACTGTCCTAGAGGAAGACGCAAGTACAGTAGAAGGGCAGCAGAAGAGAGGAAGTCCCTACAAGACAGATTTGCACGGTGGCTGCAACAATGAGCGCAAGCAAAGAACCACCGTGAGGATGATGCAAGACTGGGCAGGCCTTTATTATATTATGCACAGGGTTGCTATCAGCCCAAACCCTCTCCACGGCCCGAACAACAATAACAGGAGGAATCATACATCTAACAGTATGCTCAACTAAACCTTGAGAGAAACTGCTCTTAGTTTAGAGCAGCTGTTCTCAACTTGTGAGTTGAGTGGTATAATCTTTGGGGGTTCAAATGACCCTCCCATAGGCGTGGCCAGATACGTAACAGTAGCAAAATTACAGTTATGAAGTAGCAACAGTACAATTTTTTTGGTTGGGGGGTCATTACTACACGAGGCACTGTATGAAAGGGTCGTGGCATTAGGATTGCTGAAAACCACAGTCCTACAGGAAGACACAAGTCTTGATACAGTTGAAGGGCCGCAATATAGAGTCAGCCCCCAAATAGATGGAATAGCATAGTGGCTGCAGCAATGAGCTCAAGCTAAGGGAACACTGCGAGGATGGCACAAGATGGGGCAGCGTTACATTATATGGAGCACAGAGTTGCTATGAGTCAAAACCCACTCGACTGCACCTGACAACAAAACAACAGGACTTGTGTTTCTTATAATGTGCTGAAGTAGACCTTAAGAGAAACTCCTATTAGTTTAGTGCAGCGGTTCTCAACTTTTGGGTCACGAGCCCTGTTGGGGGATGAATGAACCTTTCATAGTGGTCGCCTAGTCATAACAGTAGAAAAATTAGAGTTACAAAGTTGCAATGAAAATAATTTTATGATTTGGCAGTCAGCACTATATGAGGAACGATATGAAAATGTTGTGGCATTAGGAAGGTTGAGAACCACTGCCCTAAAGGAAGACACAAGTCTTGGTAGAGTAGAAGGGCAACAAAAAATAGCCAGCCCCCCCAAATATGGCTCCAACAATGAGCACTAGCAAACAACCACTGACAGGATGGCACAGGTCTGGGAAGCATTTCATGATATTGTGCATAGAGATGCGATGAGCCAAAACCCTCTCCGCAGAACTTAACAACAATAACAACAGGGCTTGTGTGTTTAACAATATGCTGAAGTAAATCTTAAGAGCAACTCTTCTTAGTTTACAGCAGGGTTCTCAACATTGGGTCGTGAACACTTTCAGGTGGGGGGTGTTTCGAAACACCCCTTCACAGTGATGGCCTGATTCATAACAGTGGCAAAAGTACAGTTATGAAATATCAATGAATATAATTTTATGATTGGGGTCCACCACTACATTGGGAACTGTACGAAAGGGCCGCAGAATTAGGATGTATGAGAAACATTGTCCTAGAGGAAGACACAAATGTTGGTACAGTAGAAGGGCTGCAAAAGTCAGGCAGCCCCTACAAGATGGAATAGATGCAGCTTGAGTGCAAGCAAAGGACCACAGTGAAGATGGCACGAGATGGGGCCGAGTTTCATTATATTGTGCATACAGTTGGTATGAGCCAACACACACTCAAAGGCACCAAACAATAATAAAAAGAACTTGGGCTTCTAAGAATATTCTGAAGTAGACCTTAAGAGAAACTCCTATTCGTTTAGACCATTGGTTCTCAAACTGTGTGTCGAGACACCTTTGAGGAGACTAACGAACCTTTCACATGGGTGGCCTGATCCATAACAGAAGCAAAATTACAATTATGATGTAGCAATGCAAATATTTTATGCTTGGATGTCACCACTACACGAGGAATGGTGTGAAGTGGTTGTGGCATTTGGAAAGTTGAGAACCACTGCTCTAGAGGAAGACAGATATCTTGGTACAGAAGGGCAGGAAAAGAGAGGCAGTGCCCAACAAGATGGATTAGCACAGTGGCTGCAAAAATGAGTGTGAGCAAAAGAACCACTGTATGGAAGGCACAGGACGGGAAAGCATTTTATTACATGGTGCATAGAGTTGGTATGAGCCTAAACCCATTCGAAGGCACCAAACAACAGGATTTGTGCCTCTAACAATATGCTGAGGGAGACTTTAAAAGAAACTCTTAGTGTAGAGTAACAGTTCCCTAACTGTGGGTCACAACGTCTTAGGAGGGAACAATGAGCATTTCACATGGGTGACCTGATTCATAACAATAGTAAATTTATAGTTATGGAGTAACAAGGAAAATTATTTTTTGATTGGGGGGGTTACTAGTACGTGAGGAATGGTGTGAAAGAGTCATGACATTAGGAAGGTTGAGAACCACTACCCTAGAGGGAGACATAGATCTGGGTACAGTAGAAGGGCAGCAAAAAGAGGCAGCCCACAGCACAATGGAATACAACAGTGGCTGCAACAATCCGCGCAAGCAAAAGAACCACTGGGAGGATGGCGCAGGACAGGACACCTT
Organism: Tenrec ecaudatus; assembly: GCF_050624435.1. Classification (NCBI taxonomy): domain Eukaryota; kingdom Metazoa; phylum Chordata; class Mammalia; order Afrosoricida; family Tenrecidae; genus Tenrec; species Tenrec ecaudatus. The sequence continues at coordinate 180,096 of NW_027459604.1, forward strand.
TCCATCATATTGTGCTTAGAGTTGCTAGGCGTCGAAAGCTACACAACAGAATCTAACAATAACTATAGGATTTGTGCTCCTGACAATAGGGTGAAGTAGATATTAAGAAAAACTCCTCTTAGTTTAGACCAGCGGTTTTTAACCTGTGCTTCGCGACCACTTTTGGTGATCGAATGACCCTTTCACATATGTGAAATGATTCATAACTGTAGGAAAATTACAGTTACGAAGTAACAATAATATTATGATGGGGGTCACCACTACATGAGGAACTGTATGAAAGGGTCATGGCATTAGGAAATTTGACAACCATTGCCCTAGAGGAAGACACAAGTCTTGGTACAGTAGAAAGGCCACAAAAAAGAGGCAGCTACCCAAAAGTTGGATTAGCACAGTGGCTGCAACAATGCGCACAAGCAAAAGAACCACTGTGAGGATGGCATAGGATGGGAAAGCGTTTCATTATATTGTGCATAGAGTTACTATGAGCCAAAACCCACTCGATGGTACCTAACACCAATAACAACAGAACTTGTGCATCTACCAGTATGCTGAATTCTATCTTAAGAGAATCTCCTCTTAGTTTAGAGCAGGGGATCTTCAGCTGTGTGTCGCGACCCCTTTGTGGATATGGAATGAAAATTTCACAGGGGTGTCGTGACTCATAACAGTAACAAAATTACAGTTATGAAGCTGCAATGAAATCATTTTATGGTTGGGGGGGGGGGGGTCACCACTAAATGAGAATCGGTATGAAAATATCATGGCATTAGGAAAGTTAAGAACCACTGCTCTAGAGGAAGTCCCAAATCTTGGTATGAAAGGGCAGGAAAAGAGAGGCGGTCCCCAACAAGATGCATTAGCACAGTGGCTGCAACAATGAGCGCAAGCAGAGAACCACTGGGCGGCGTTTCATTATATTGTGCGTAGAGTTGCTATGAGACATACCCATTCGACGGCACCTAACAACAACAACAAATGGACTTGAGCTTCTAACAGTATGGTGAAATAGACCTTAAGAGAAACTCCTCTCAATTTAGAGCAGGGGTTCTCACCATGTGGGTCGTGACCCCTTTGGGGCTTAGACGAACCCTTTACAGGGTTGCACTATTCATAACTTGTAACAAAACGAGAGTTACGAAGTAGCAAAGAATATAATTTTATGATTGGGGTCTACCACTACAAAGGAAACTGTATGAAAGTGTCGCGAATTTAGGAAGGTTGAGAAGCACTGTCCTAGAGGAAGATACAGATATTGGTAGAGTAGAAGGGCAGCAAAGGAGAGGCAGCCCCTACAATTTGGAATAGCTCAGTGGCTGCAACAATGAGCGCAAGCAAAGAACCACTGTGAGGAATGCACTAATGGGGCAGCGTTTCGGTACATTGTACATAGAGTTGCTGTGAGCCAAAATCCACTCGACGGCACTTAACAACAACAACAGGACTTGGGCGTCTAACAATATACTGAACTACATCTTAAAGAAACACCTCTTAGTTTAGAGCAGCGGTTCTCAACCTGTGGATCGGGACCTCTTTGGGGGTTGAGCTACCCATTCACAGGGGTCGGTCTCTTCTTCATAGTAGCAAAATTACAGTTATGAAGTAGCAACGAAAATAATTTTACGAATGGATGTTCACCACAACATCAGGAACTTCATTATAGTGCCAAGGAATTAGGAAGGTTGAGAACCACTGGTTTAGAGCATAGGAAATCTGATGCAATACTGCATATTTTAACACACATGAAGGTGGAAAATAAAGGAAATTGGGAGAGGACAGTAGTATCAAATTCCTATGAGTCAGAATTGTTCTATATCATAGAGTAGCTAAGACAATGAGAAGAAATGACAAAGTCAAAGAGCTGAAGAGAAAATTCCATAGGACACGTGGCAACAGCTTTATGCTCTTGTTAGACCCTCGGGACCTCCTTATCTTTTGCTGGTGCACCTCCAAGATCCCAGAATCCCTAGTTGACAGTGGAATTTGCATAGCGAACTGGCTCATTGAGCCAAGCCGGAGGCCTCTGTCTGCAGAAGAGACCAAGCCTTGTGCTGCAGCTCCTGCTCCCATATGCAAGCAGTGGGGTCCAGATGCGGGTCCTGTGTCTGCTTCCTGTTGTAAAAGACAGTGTTGGGACAAGTAGCCTTCTACTGAGTCTCTCCTCCGTCTACCTGGGGGAACAGGCTCCTGGCTTGCTGTGGCCAGCTAATAGCAATTAGTAGGCATAGCGCTAATGAAGAGAGGGGACAGCTGGGCAGAGGGCCTAAACCTGCTGAGCGCCATGGCCCCTGAGACACTGGCGAGCTGTTGGCTCCCAGCTCCTTGTCCCTGACTCTTACCTGCCTCCCTCTCTCGAGTTCACTCTTGAATTTCAGTCTCCATGCAATCTCACCCAGCCTTGCTGCCTGACTGGAGAGGGAGCCTGGAGGCTGTTAGAATAGCGCTGCTCAGGCTCTTTGGGCTAAAGAGTCTGACGTGGGCCAGGAGCTCCATGAAGTTCCCTCCCTCAGGCAGTTTTCTGCCTCTCCATCCCCCTTAGTCTCCCTGCAGGCCTGGCCCTGGGCCCTGACCTTCCACTTGCTTCCTCATCCAACATGTGGAGGGCTGGCTCTTGCCAAGTACACACATGGGTGCAGACATGAGAGATCCCACTCTCTCCTGGAAACCAGGAGGTCTGTAAACAAGGGCACAGCTGAGGCCTGTTCTTACGCAAATCATGTTCATCCTTCTCTCTGCCCTCTGCCCTGGGGTAGGGACAAGGGCTCTGGGAAGACCGGCCACCCCATCACTATGGGGCATGGCCCGATGGTGCTGGTGCACAGAGCACTGGGCAGGCAGGGCTCCCTACAGGCCCTTGCACCGTGTGGGGCTACAGAAGGGGAGAAAGGCAGAAGAGTGCTGCCAGGAGCCAGCTGCACTCTGGCAACGTGGGGTCCTCTGGGCTGGGCCACTGAGGTGGGGTGCTAAGGCTGTGCTCCCCTCTCCCTCTCCCCAGGTGTGTGGTTGTGCTCTTCAATCCCCGGAAACACAAGCAGCACCACATCCTCAACAGCTCCAGGTAAATGGGCTCTGGGGCTTTGGGGAGTGCCACCATTTCCCAGGGACGGCCAGAGGAGTGCCACCTGCTTCTCTGTGGCATTGGGCCCTGTTGGGCCCCAGGCCTGCAAGGGAAGCAGCACAAGGAGGGCGGGTTTGCTGCCCTTGTTTTGAGAGGGGACTGTGAGAGGCCAGACCTGGGCCAGGCTGCCAGTGCCTCTCTTGAGCCTGCCCCCATTCCTTTCAGGAAAACCATCACTGCCCTTGCCTTCTCTCCTGATGGCAAGTACCTGGTCACCGGCGAGGTGAGTGAGGAAGGAAGCTCAGGCACTGCAGAGGGGGTGGCCTGGCCTTAGCAGAGAGTGACAGCCTGCAGCCCGCATAGGACTGGTGCCAAGTTTGACTTTCTGTACTGGTGTCAACTTTGGGTGTTTGGTCTGCCCTAGAGCAGTGTTCTTAGGCTGTAGCCTGCATCAGAAGTGCTATGGTGGCCCCGTAGTACAGACTGCTGGCTCTCGGGCTCAGCAGGTCTGGGGTGGCTCTCTTCAGTTTGCAATGCTAACAAGTAGTTCCAGATGAGGCTGAAGCTGCCAATTTGGGAACCACATTTTGGAAAACACCTCCTTAAAACATTCCTTATCCTGGAGTCCTCCTGTTGGTCACAGTGTGGAACAGGGCTGCCCTCCCATAGACTTGCCCTGTGAGGCTGTGGGAGCCAACCGCAGTAGTGGTGGTTCTTGCCCATCCAAATCACGCCAGGAGCCCATCCCTGAGAGTCCCTGTTCCCCAACACTGATCACATTCCCTCCGGGGGTGTCCTTGATTCATGTGCAGGCACATTAGGTTAGGTGTCCTTCATTTATGTGCTGGCTCTTGTCCAGTGGCTGGGAGAGCCAGGCCTCCTTGGATGGGGAGGGAGCTGGCTGCCTCTGGCCTTTACTTTGGGGTCTTCGTCCCCGCAGAGTGGACACATGCCTGCTGTGCGGGTGTGGGACGTGTCGGAGCGCAGCCAGGTGGCAGAGCTTCAGGAGCATAATTATGGCGTGGCGTGTGTGGCCTTCTCACCCAGCGCCAAGTACATTGTCTCAGTGGGCTACCAGCATGATATGATCGTCAATGTCTGGGCCTGGAAGGTGAGTGGGCTGCTGGCCTCAGGACAGGCAGGGCCGGGAGGGGAGCCAAGAAACTGCTGACAGGTGGCCTTCACTTCCGCCTGTTGGCCTCAGTCCCTTTCTAGAGAACTCTGAGCAGAAAGGAGCAACTGTGTATCTAGGATGCTGAAGAAGGGGCAGAAGGAGAGGTCAAGTTCACAGCTTGTCTAACCTCCTTCAGTGTGTAAGTTTCTTTTCCCTCAGCTCCTAGAAGCAGAGCCTTGATTTCCCTTGACTTTCTCTCCAGAAAAACATTGTAGTGGCTTCCAACCAGGTGACCAGTCGGGTGAAAGCAGTATCCTTCTCTGAGGACTGCAGCTACTTTGTCATTGCAGGCAACCGGCACATCAAATTCTGGTTCCTTGATGACAGCAAGACCTCAACGGTGAGGCAGCAAGTAGCCACCAGGGTGGGGTCTGCCCAGATCTGTTCCACCTGCGCCCCCTTCTGCATGCTCAAAAGCCCTTTGGAAGTCTCAGCTGGGCCAGGTGCTATGTCAATCTGCAAGGGAAGCCTTTTCCCTCTCTCCCCAGGGCCTGCTTTCCAGGGGGTAGCCTGCAGGGTGGGTGTGTGGGTGGCACCTGTGGTGTGCCTCCACAGGTGAATGCCACTGTGCCCCTGCTGGGCCGCTCCGGGCTGCTGGGGGACATGCAGAACTACCTGTTCACTGATGTAGCCTGTGGCCGCGGGAAGAAGGCTGACAGCACCTTCTGTATCACATCCTCGGGGCAGCTGTGCGAGTTCAGTGACCAGAGACTGTTGGACAAGTGGGTGGAGCTGAGGGTAAGTGAATGCTTTGTCGGCACCCTCCCGTCTGTCACCTCCAGGCTCCGGGGGTCCTGGGGTTAGCAGCGGGGTCTGCATGCACGCTGGGGGAGGCCCCAGGCAGAGGAAGGTGTTTGGGAACCTCTCTGCTCGCTCGCGCTCTCTGTCTCTGCCGCTTCCTCTGCTTTCCTCTTCTGCTCAGCACAAAGACAGCATCACAGTAAGTGTGCTGGCCCTGTCCGCTGCCTCTGCTGCCTTTCTCTTGGCCGGCCTTTTCTGAGTGTGTGTTTGCCTAAAACTCAGGTGGCTTATAAGGCTTGCTGACTCCTTCTTCCTAATTGCATGGGGCTGTGGGCCCTCTGGCTAGCTGCTGTTAGAGGGAGGGGCATTGAGGGGCTCTGGCCAGGGCAGCTGTCCTACCTTGCACTTGTCCTTGCCTCTTGGCTCATGGCTGTTGAGGTGGGGTGAAGGAGTGCGCAGACGCCCTTGCTGAATGGGGCTTCTGTGCTCACAGACCACAGTGGCCCACTGCATCTCGGTGAGCCAGGACTACATCTTCTGTGGCTGTGCTGACAGCACCGTGCGTCTTTTCAACCCCTCCAACCTGCACTTCCTCAGCACGCTGCCCCGGCCCCATGCCCTGGGAACAGACATTGCCAGCATCACAGAGGCCAGGTGAGCGGTGTGGGTGGGCCCCTGAGTCCTGTCAGAGCCCCACTCTGTGCCAGGCCATCCTTGGCATGCTGCAAGGAGAGAAGGGCACACATAGGCCTCTGGGAAGACCCTTGCAGTCAAGCACAGGTGGGTCTTTTAGCATTTCTTGCTCACTGTGGGCAACCGTGGTAATCTGAGTCTGCCGTGTGGTAATGCATTGTCCTATAAGACCACAGCTAGGACAGACGGGCAGTTCCTTAGGGTTTCTGAGAGAGACTGGAAACCTGATGGAGCAGGCCTTTCTCCCTCAGGGTGGTCCTGGGTTGCAGCTGCGGTAGGAGGGGCTTATTGTAGCCTCGGGCCTTGGGTTGGGTGATTGCAGGAAGTGAAGTTTTGCTCTGGTTTCAGTGCTGTCAGGAAACGGGGCAGTTCTGCAGTTGGGTATATTAATTTCTCTTTCGGGGCAGGACGGGACTAAATCTGCAATTGGTAGGAAATGATATATGACCATGGTTGTGGCTTGCACAGTGTCCTTCCTTGTCCTCTGACGTGAGTCTAGAAGGGCCTGACATCTGCTTGGCTGCATCACGGCCACACACTGTCCCTGCCTGACGTTGGGGGCTATGAAATAACTTGTGTTCTTTTGGAGAGCCCCATGGCAAGGAATGCCAGGCCAGCTGCTGCGTTCTTTCTCCAGTGACTGCTGGCCAACCTGCTGCTCCTCCCTTGAGTGCCCCATTTCATTTGCGCTCACTCACTAGTTTGCCCTGTCTGCCCTGGACACCCTGCCCCCCTCTTTCCTCAGTCGCCTTTTCGCTGGAGTGGCCAATGCGTAGTATCCGGACACCATCTCCTTGGCCTTTGATCCTGCAAATCAATGGCTGTCTTGTGTGTACAATGACCATAGTATTTATGTCTGGGATGTGAAGGACCCCAAGAAAGTGGGCAAGGTGTATTCAGCTCTCTATCATTCCTCCTGCTTCTGGAGTGTAGAGGTACGTGGGCCAGGTCTGCTGAGACTGACCGTGTTTCCTGGGCTACTATTAGGAGCTGGAGTTCCTCAAGTGTGGAATTTGTTTCCTCCAGCACCCTTGCTCCCCCAGCAGTGCCCCTGGGTCCCTTCGTATCTGTTAATTGGCTCTGAGGATGGGAGGGGATTTTAGTGCTGACTCATCTCAGACGTTTTTCAGTATGCCCTGTGCAGTCTGAGCTTTGCCTCTTTGGACATGTTCCTGAACTTGACCAAACCTTAGTTTCTGCAATTGTGAAATGACATACCTGATGCATTTGATTTTTACGAGAAGGAGACAATGAAAGTTGGAGATTTAGAATGCCTAGTACTTACTAGGTGCTTGGTTAATGTATATTCCTTTACTTGTTAAAGACAAGAGCTAATCATTATGATTTGCTTGCTCTGGGAAAAGCCTGGGGTTAAGTCTTGACCAACCTTTTCTCTACTCTCATCCCGTCCCATCTCTGTGGGCAGCCAAGGTCTGACCCAGGTCCCTCTGGTCCTTGTGCTCCTCCAGGTCTACCCTGAGGTGAAGGACAGTCAACAGGCCTGCTTGCCCCCGAGCTCCTTTATCACCTGCTCTTCTGACAGCACCATCCACCTGTGGAATACAGAGAGCTCTGGGGTGCATGGCTCCACCCTGCACCGAAACATCCTCAGCCACGTGAGCCTGGTGCCCCCACACCACATTCTCAGGATCTGAGTCTCCAGACCAGACTCTTCCAGATGTTTCTGCAAGTGTGTGTGTGTGTGTGTGTGTGTGTGTGTGTGTGTAAAAAGGACCCGAAGTCAGAAGCACTCTAGACATTCTGCAAGGTTGTGTGAGTGTGTGTGTGCGTGTGTGTGTGTGTGTATGTAAAAACGACCCGAAGTCAGAAGCCCTTTACATTTTCTGCAAGTGTGTGTGTTTGAGTGTTTGTGTTTGTAAAAAGGACATTAAATCAGACACCCAACAGAGATTCAGAAAGCGTTTGTGTGTGTGTGTGTGTGTGTAAAAAGGGCACGAGTCAGAAGCCCTCTAGAGATTCTGCCATGGTGTGTGTGTGTTTGTGTAAAAAGAACAAGAAGTCAGAAGCCCTCTAGATGTTCTGCAAGGGTCTGAGTGTGTGTGTGTGTTTGTAAAAAGACACGAAGTCAGAAGCCCTCCAGAGATTCTCCAAGGGTGCGTGTATATGTCTTGTGTGTAAAAATGAAACAAAATCAGAAGCCCTCTAGTGATTCTGGAAGGGTGTGTGTGTGTGTGTCCTAAAAAGGACACGAACTCAGAAGCCCTCCAGAGATTCTGTAGGGGCATGAGTGTGTGTGTGTGTGTGTGTGTGTATGTGTGTGTAAGTAAAACCTACACAGTCAGAAGCCCTCCAGAGATTTTGCAAGTGTTTTTGTGTGTATGTGTGTGTAAAAAGGACATGAAATCAGACGCACTACAGAGATTCTGCAAGGGTGCGTGTATGTTTTGTGTGTAAAAAGGACACGAAACCAGAAGCCTTATAGAGATTCTGGAAGTGTGTGTGTGTGTGGTTTTGTGTTGGTAAAAAGGACATTAAGTCAGAAACCCTCCAGAGATTCTGAAAGTGTGTGTGTGTGTAAAAAGGACACGAAGTCAGAAGCCCTCTAGAGATTCTACCATGGTGTGTGTGTGTGTGTGTGTGTTTGTATAAAGAGTACAAGAATTTCGAAGCCCACTAGGGACTCTGCAAGGGTCTGAGTGTGAGTGTGTTTGTGTGAGTGTGTGTGTGTGTAAAAAGGCCATGAAGTCAGAAGCCCTCCAGAGATTCTGCAAGGGTATGAGTGTGAGTATGTGTGTGAGTGTGTGTTTGTGTGTATGAAAAGGACACGAAGTCAGAAGCCCTCCAGAGATTATGCAAGGGTGTGAGTGTTTTTCTGTGTGTGGCGAAAAAGGACACGAAGTCAGAAGCCCTCGAGAGTTTCTGCAGGGGTATGAGAGTGAGTGTGTGTTTTGTGTGTGTAAAAAGTACACGAAGTCAGTTGCCCTCCAGAGCAACTGCAAGGGTGCGTGTGTGTGTGTGTAAAAAGGACACGACATCAGAAGGCCTTCAGAGATTGTGCGAGGGTATTAGTGTGAGTTTGCGTGTGTGAGTGTGTAAAACGGACAAAGTCAGAAGCCCTCCAGAGATTCTGTAATGGTTTTCTCTGTGTGTGTGTGTGTTTGTGTGTGTGTAAAAAGACATGAAATCAGACGCCCTACAGAGATTCTGCAAAGGTGCGTGCGTGTGTGTGTGTGTGTGTGTGTGTGTGTGGAAAAAGAACAGGAAACCAGAAGCTTTTTAGAGATTCTGCAAGAGAGTGTGTGTGTGTGTGTTTGTGCTTGCAAAAAGGAAATTAATTCAGAAACCCTCCAGAGATTCTGCAACCGTGTGTGTGTGTGTGTGTGTGTGTGTAAAAAGGACACAAAGTCAGAAGACCTCTAGGGAATCTGCCATGGTGTGTGTGTGTGTTTGTAAAAAGGACACGGAATCAGAAGCTCTCTTGAGATTCTGCAAGGGTCTGAGTGTGAGTGTGTGTGTAAAAAGGACATGTAGTCAGAAGCCCTGCAGAGTTTCTGCAAGTGTATGAGTGTGAGTTTGTGTGTGTGTGTAAAAAGGACACGAAGTCAGAAGACCTCCAGAGATTGTGCAAGGGTGTGTGTGTGTGTGAGTGTGTAAAAAGGAAAGGAAGTCAGAAGCCCTACAGATATTCTTCAAAGTTTGTGTGTGTGTGTGTGTCTAAAAAGGACACAAAATCAGAAGCCCTCCAGAGATTCTGCAAGTGTCTGTGTGTGTAAAAAGGACACAAAGTGAGAATACCTCAAGAGATTCTGCAAGGGTGCGTGCATGTGTGTGTGTAAAATGGAAACGAAGTCAGAAGCCCTCCAGAGATTCTGCCAGTGTGCATTTGGGTGTGTAAAAAGGACAGGAACTCAGAAGCCCTCCAGAGATTCTTCAAGTGTGAGTGCTTGTGTGTGTGTGTGTGTATAAAAAGGACACGCAGTCAAAAGACCTGCAGATATTCTGCAAGAGTGTGAGTGTGTGTGTGTGTGTGTGTAAATTGGACACGAAATCAGAAGCCCTCCAGAGATTCTGCAAGTGTATGAGTGTGTGTGTGTGTGTGTGTTTAAAAAGGACATGAAATCAGACGCCCTTCAGAGATTCTGCAAGGGTGCATGTATGTGTGTGTGTGTGTGTGTGTGTGTGTAAAAAAACACGAAGTCAAAAGCCCTCTAGAGATTCTGCAAGGGTCTGAGTGTGAGTGTGAGTGTGTGTGTGTTTGTAAAAAGGACACGAAGTCAGAAGCTATCCAGAAATTCTGCAAGATTGTGTGTGTTTCTGTAAAAAGTAACCAAATCAGTAGCCTTCTAGAGATTTGCAAGGATGTGTGTGGGTGTGAGTGTAAAGGACACGATATCAGAAGCTCTCAAGGGATTCTGCAAGTGAATGAGTGTGTGTCAAAAGGGCACGAAGTCAGAAGCCCTCCAGAGATTCTTCAAAGTTGTGAGTGCTTGTGTGTGTGTGTGTGTGTCAAAAAAGGACATGAATTCAGAAACCCTCCAGAGATACAGGAAGGGTGCGTGATAGTGTGTGTGTGTGTGCGTGTGTGTGTAAAAAGGACAGTAATTCAGAAGCCTTCTAGAGATTCTGCAATGGTCTGTATGTGTATGTGTAAAAAGGAGAAGTCAGAAGCCCTCCAGAGATTCTGCAAGAGTGCGTGCATGTGTGCATCTGTGTGTTATTGTTCAAAAAGGACACGAAGTCAGAAGACCTGCAGATATTCTGCAAGGGTGTGTGTGCGTGTATGTGTACAAAGGACACGAGGTCAGAAGACCTGCAGATATTCTGCAAGGGTGTGTGTGTGTGTGTGTGTGTGTGTGTGTGTGTGTGTGTGTGTGTAAAAAGGACACGAAGTCAGAAGCCCTCCAGAGATTTTGCAAATGTATGAGTGTCAGTGTGTGTGTTTGTGAGTGTAAAAAGGACACTAAGTCAGAAGCACTCTAGAGATTCTGCAAGGGTGTGTGAGTGTGTGTGTAAAAAGGACACGAAGTCAGAAGCCCTCTAGAGTTTCTGCAAGAGTGTGAGTGTGTTTGTGTTTGTAAAAAAGACATTAATTCAGACACCGTCCAGAGATTCAGAAAGGGTGTGTGTGTGTGTGTGTGTGTGTGTGTGTGTGTGTGTGTGTGTGTAAAAAGGGCATGAAGTCAGAAGCCCTCTAGAGATTCTGCCATGGTGTGTGTGTGTGTTTGTGTTAAAAGAACAAGAAGTCAGAAGCTCTCTAGAGATACTCCAAGGGTCTGAGTGAGAGTGTGTATGAGTGTGTGTGTGTATGTGTAATAAGGACACGAAGTCAGAAGCCCTCCAGCGATTCTGCAAAATTGTGTGTGTGTTTGTGTAAAAAGGAAATCAAATCAGTAGCCTTTTAGAGATTTGCAAGGATGTGTGTGGGTGTGAGTGTAAAGGACATAAAGTCAGAAGCTCTCCTGAGATTCTGCAAGGGTGTGTGAGTGTGTGTGTGTGAAAAGGGCACGAAGTCAGAAGCCCTCCAGAGATTCTTCAAAGGTGTGAGTGTTTGTGAGTGAGTGTCAAAAAAGACATGAATTTAGAAGCCCTCCAGAGATTCAGCAAGGGGGCGTGATAGTGTGTGTGTGTGTGTGTGTGTGTGTGTGTGTGTATGTGTAAAAAGGTGAAGTCAGAAGCCCTCCAGAGATTCTGCAAGGGTGCGTGTATGTGTGCATGTGTGTGTGCGAGTGTGTAAAAAGGACACGAAGTCAGAAGACCTGCAGATATTCGGCAAGTGTATGAGTGTGAGTGTGAGTGTGTGGGTGTGTGTGTGTAAAAAGGACACGAAGCCAGAAACCCTCCATAGATTCTGCAAGTGTATGAGTGTGAGTGTGTGTGGGTGTGTAAAAAGGGCACGAAGTCAGAAGCCCTCTAGAGATTCTGCAATGGTGTGTGTATGTGTTTGTGTAAAAAGAACCAGAAGTCTGAAGCCCTCTAGGGAGTTTGCGAGGGTCTGTATGTGAGTGTGTGTGTGTGTGTAAAAAGGAAACAAAGTCAGAAGACTTGCAGATATTCTGCAAGGGTGTGTGTGCGTGTGTGTGTACAAAAGATACGAGGTCAGAAGCCCTCCATAGATTCTGCAAGAGTGTGAGTGTGTGTGTGTGTGTAAAAAGGGCACGAAGTCAGAAGCCCTCTAGAGATTCTGCAACGGTCTGTGTGTGAGTGTCTGTGTGTTTGTAAAAAGACACAAAGTCAGAAGCCCTCCAGCGATTCTGCAAGATTGTTTGTGTGTTTGTGTAAAAAGGAAACCAATTCAGAAGACTTCTAGAGATTCAGCAACGGTGTGTATGTGTGTGTGTCTGTAAAAAGGAGATGTCAGAAGCTCTCCTGAGATTCTGCAAGGGTATGAGTGTGAGTATGTGTGTGTGTGTGTTTAAAAAGGACACCATATCTGAAGCCCTCTAGAGATTCTTGAAGGTTGTGTGTGCATGTGAGTGTAAAGGACACAAAGTCAGAAGCCCTCCAGAGACTAGGAAAGGGTGTGAGTGTTTGTGTGTGTGTGACTAAAAAAGACACGAATTCATTAGACCTCCAGAGATTCTGCAAGGGTGCGTCATAGTGTGTGTGTGTGTGTGTGTGTGTGTGTGTAAAAAGAACACTAAATCAGAAGCCTTCCAGAGATTCTGCAATGGTGTGTATGTATATGTGTGTGTGTGTGTGTGTGTGTGTGTGAAAAGGAGAAGAATCAGAAGACCTCCAGAGATTCTGCAAGGGTATGAGTATGAGTATGTGTGTGTATATAAAAATGACACGATGTCAGAAGCCCTCTAGATATTCTGCAAGGGTGTGTGTGTAAAGGACACGAAGTCAGAAGCACTCAAGAGATTCTGCAAATGTATGAGTGTGTGTGTGTGTGTGTAAAAAAAGAACGAAGTCAGAGCCCTCCAGCGATTCTACAAGGGTGTGAGTGTTTGTTTGTGTGTGTGTGTGTGTGTGTAAACAGGACACAAAGTCAGAAGCTCTCCAGAGATTCTCCAAGGGTGCGTCTTTGTGTCTGTGTGTGTAAAAATGAAACAAAATCAGAAGCCCTCTAGTGATTCTGGAAGGGTATGTGTGTGTGTGTCCTAAAAAGGACACGAAGTCAGAAGTACTCCAGAGATTCTGTAGGGGCATGAGTGTGTGTGTGTGTGTGTGTAAGTAAAGCGTACAAAGTCAGAAGCCCTTTAGAGATTTTGCAAGTGTTTTTGTGTGTATGTGTGTGTAAAAAAGATATGAAATCAGACGCCCTACAGAGATTCTGCAAGGGTGCGTGTTTGTTTGTGTGTGTAAAAAGGACACGAAACCAGAAGCCTTATAGAGATTCTGTAAGTGTGTGTGTGTGTGTTTGTGTTTGTAAAAAGGACATTAAATCAGAAATCCTCCAGAGATTCTGAAAGTGTGTGTGTGTGTGTGTGTGTGTGTGTGTGTGTGTAAAAAGGACACGAAGTCAGAAGCTCTCTAGAGATTCTACCATGGTGTGTGTGTGTGTGTGTGTGTTTGTAAAAAAGTACACGAATTTAGAAGCCCACTAGGGATTCTGCAAGGGTATGAGTGTGAGTATGTGTGTGTGTGTGTGTGTGTGTGTGTGTGTGTTTGTGTGTATAAAAAGTACACGATGTCAGAAGCCCTCAAGAGATTCTGGAAGGTTGTGTGTGAGTGTGAGTGAAAAGGACACGAAGTCAGAAGCCCTCCAGGGATTCTGCATGGGTGTGAGTGTTTTTTTTGTGTGTGACTAAAAAGGACACGAAGTCAGAAGCCCTCTAGAGTTTCTGCAGGGGTATGAGAGTGGGTGTGTGTTTGTGTGTGTGTAAAAAGGACACGAAGTCAGTTACCCTCCAGAGATACTGCAAGTGTGTGTGTGTGTGTGTGTAAAAAGGACACGACATCAGAAGCCCTCCAGAGATTTTGAAAGAGTATGAGTGTGAGTTTGTGTGTGTGAGTGTGTAAAACGGACAAAGACTTTGCATTTAGTAGCTCTGTGAGTAGCCCGCCATGTCACCAGAGGTTCTTTGCGTTTGATGGCAGTGGGGTGGAATGTTTACAATGGAAAGACCTTTTTCAAATGTATTGCTACTGACCGCGGTCTAAAGCCCAAGTGCTTAGCCATTGGGCCACCAGGATTCTTCGTGGTAAGGATGTGTTCCTGCCAAAGTTTATGAACACTACACAGCAGTGGGGTTTTGGAACTGCTAGGTAGTTTAGCTTAGGGACTGAGGCATTCATTACGCAGGGTCAGCAGTCTGAGCCTTTGTCCCATGAACGAGTGGTACACTGTGCATGCTCAAAGGCTCAGGTTCCCAGCCAGGAAGGGGAGGTACACCTGGGTGTGTTCTGCACCTGAATTGGCCCACCAAGGCCAGGTGAATTCAGTTCAGCCAATGAGTTCACCAGGGTCACCAGCACGCCCCACCTCTTGGAGTAATTTAAAAGGCAGGAGCAGAGAGCAGACCTCGTGACTTTCAGGGAAGCTTCTAAGGAGAAGCACATTTCTGAAGAGCCCTGCAGGTGCCTTTATAAACCTGAAACTTCTTCTAATTCTCATAAAACTCACTTGGATCACAAACTAGGCTTGGAGGTGAATGCTTTCTCGTGTGTAGCCAAGGAGCAAGGTATATCTCTATCCTGAGAGATCTCACAGAACCATTGATTGCCCTGGCATGTTTTGGGGTCCTGATGGTGTCATGGTTATGCTTTGTGCAACAGTTTAAAACCACTAGCCACGCCACAAGGGAAAGATGGGGCTTTCTATTCCTATAAAGAGATACATCCTCAGTAACTCACAGGGGAATTCTACCCTGTCCTATAGGGTTGTTATGAGTCAGCATTGACTCAATGGCAGTGAGTGAGTGCCCTGGCAAGTTAGCCTTGGGTATCTACATTGACTCTCAGTTTCTGGTTACCGTTTCACCACTTCACCCCATGAACGTGAACTGCAGTGGATGAGGGTTGGGAGCTCTGGCTCTGGGGCTGCTTGCTTGAATTTTCACATCATGGCCCTGCCCCTGATGGGACCTTTGCCATTTGGGCAAATGAGCACAAGCCCGAGTTTCCTTTTCTGCAGTATAGGCTGAGAAAGGAGATGTCGCCTCTCTTGTGTGCTAACTGACTTTTACCAGTTAGTGTGAATTAGATCTTTCAAAGAGGAAGAAGGAGAAGGGGGAAGGATGAAGCAACATGGATAGAGGTGAAGGCAGTGTGAGGGGTCAGAGAGAGATGAAAGGACCATCATGTCACCTTTGACTACTCTTAGTGAGGCTGGCTTGGAGTGCAGGAGACGGGGAGAGTGAGGACTCGGGCTAAAGGCAGTGTTCATTCATTACTTCCGGGCAGAGTTCAGCCTTTGGCATGTTTGTTGGATGCTGGCGCTGTGTTCATCCAATGAAACTTCAAACTTCTGTCCTCTCATTAACCCTTTGTCTCCCCTTTGTTCACGATTTAAAACTTCTATTCTCGGGTTCTCTTTAGAGCCCCAGGAAATCAGAAGTCACAAGTCACTTCTGTTTACAGAGAGGCCCCCTGTATGCAAAGGCAGGAGGGTGTGTTAACAGCACACCGGTCTAGTGGCTGGTCACGCCTATGCAGTACATTCTCCATCCCTTAGCTCAACAAAAGGAAAATCACCAAAGAAAAAAAATTTTCTTTTTCATGGATAATTACTTTTTCAGTTCCCTCCCCCACCCATACTCTGTGTGAATTACAATAGAACACGCACACACACATACACACAATTTTCTGCCAGAATATGTTACTCCAGTACATTCTACCCTCCTCCCTCACTGCCTCCTACCCTTTTTTCTCCTATCTACTTTCTTCCCATGACACCCAATGGACAGGTAGGGGAATTCAAAATAGACCCCAGTCTCAAATGTAGTTTAAAGCTCACTCACGCACTGCTATTGTGCCAGTTCTGACTCATAGTTACAGGATACAACTGTCCTTGTGGATTTCTGAAACAACAATTCTTTGTGGGAGTTGAAAGCTGCCCTTTCTACAGGAATGCAGCAGGTGCGTTTGAACTGCCAACCCTGCAGTTAGCAGGCCAACGTGAAGGTATTTTGCCACTTTGCCACCAAGGATCCTAAAGGTAGCATGAGGAGAACATTTATTAAATCTTCCATGGTACACAGGCAAGGGGGAGACCTGAACCACAGCTCTCGGGATTCTTGGTGCCTCGCAGTGGACAGTTCCAGCCACATCGGATCCAGGCTTCCCAAGATTTGCAGAGCCACCAGCATAGTCTTTGCTCCTCTCCAGGATTCACAATTGCTTCCTGGTTGCTCAGGTATGTAGGAGTTTAGTGGTTCTCTAATGCAATCATCCCATTTTGCAAAGAAGATGCTGATGCCCAGACCGGGGAGAAGATTATCTGGGGCCACTGAGAAGGACACCATCACCTCAAGTCCTTCTGACCCCCCACAAGTTTCTGCCAACAGCAATGAGCTCTGGGTTACCTACTCAGTCTTTTGAAGCCTTAGCCAGCTGATGCAGCTGCCAGTTGGATTGATCAGGGTATGTGACCCAGAGCTCCTTAGAACGCGCCCCCCCAAATGCAAATTTACTGCCATAGAGTTGATACTGATTCATAATGACCCTATAAGACAGGGTAGAACTTCCCCTGTAGGTTTCTGAGACTAACTTTCAGCCTTTCTCCTGAGAAGTGGCTGGTTGTGTGGTGGTTTAGACCTTGCAGTTAGCAGCCTTTTAGCATGAGAGGTAGGGCCTCATTTCTGTTCTGATTATGCTCCATTCTGTGAGATGCCAGTGCCGAGGCTCCCACCCCTGCAGGTAGCAGTGAGATTTTTCTCACTAAACTGAGCTGGATGGGAAACTTGGGGCAAGTAGTGCATCGCAGCCAAGGAAGATCTCATTGACAGTGCAGAACTTGAATAAGGCAGGAAGACACAGGAGTGGCCATCTGGCGGTGGGGAAAGTGTTCCAGGTAGGAGACAGTCAGTGCAAAAGGCCTTGTGATTGGGTTCTCCAAGCTTCTTCCTGGAACAGCAAGGAGACCAATGTGAGTGGGGCATGACACTCTGTAGTGAGGAAAGATGATCACTGTGTGGGCCTCCTGTATGATTGAGAAGCCAAGGGGAATTTTTAAACCCTAAGCCAGATCAATGCTCAAGGAAGCATTAGTCAAGACATCAAATGACACGCTGCATTGGCTAAAAGTGCTACAACAGATCTTTTAAAAAGACTGAAGATCAAGGATGTTACTTTGAGGACACTGCCTGATCTTGTGCCAAATCTTGCCATGGTTGTTAGGTTGGAGTCCATTGTTGCAGCCATGGTGTCAGCCCATCTCCTTGATGGTCAGTCTCTTTTCTTGTGGACCTTCAGTTTTACCGAGCATGATGTCCCTTTCCATGGACTGGTCTTTCCTGATAAAATGTAGTAGCTACCAGATTGGATGTCATGCCTTTAGAACAGTGGTTTTCAACCTTCCTAATGTTGTGACACTTTCATATAGTTCCTCATGTGTGGTGCTACCCCCAACTATAAAATTATTTTTGTTGCTACTTCATAACTATAATATTGCTACTGTGATGAATCGGATGACACCTGTGAAAGCATTGTTCGACCCCTCCCCCCCCATGGGGGTCGCGACCCACAGGTTGAGGATCACTGCTCTGGAACATTTTCATCATAGAAGAGAGTTTGGTTGCACAGCTCTGAGTTAGACGGTGAGACGGGTTATTTGACATTCATTTGCTGATGTGTTTGCGAACCCAGTGGAAACACTCGGGAATGAGCATCTTCTTAGCCATATTCCCGGATCATTCAAATGCCATCTCCCCTGTGAATGCCTCACTCCATCCTTGGCTTTCCATACTTGCCATATGAAAATGGGATAATATTCAATACTTAGCATTATATATAACCCAGTATTTGGTAGTCTGCCTCAAACAGATGCGAGTCTCTCTTTTTTTCTACTAATATTTAATTTTGATATGTGAAAACATACAAAGCAAAATCTGTTCCATTTCAACCCTTTCTGGACACAATGTTCAGTGACATTGGTCACACTCTTCATATTGAATTAACATTCTTGTTCTTTCTATTCTAGGTGTTTCCTTTCTTTTTACTTAATCTCTCTGCCACAACCCTCTCACATATATTTTGAATTATCTGTAACCCATTTAGTTTTGTGCTGATTTTTTAAAGACTGCAATACTCAAGGATGCAATCCTTTAAGAGCTAAATTGTTATTTAGTTTAAAGATGACTTCAGGGGACAGTTTCAATTCAAGGTTTGAAGAGTAACTCAGGGTCATAGTCTCTGGGACTCTTCCAGTTAAGTAAGTCTAGATAATTAAAGAATTTTAAATTACATTCCACAAGGTTCTCCCTTTCTATCAGCATCCTTAGGAATCATGGTGCTATGGTGCCTGCTAACCTCAAAGTCAGTAGTTGAAACCACAAGCCACTCTGCAGGGGAAAGCAAAGGCTTTCTGTTTCCTTAAAGAATAGCAAGCGAGGAACCCGCAGGGGGTGTTCTATACTGAGTCAAAATTGACTCCATGGCAGTGAGTTTATGTTGTTATCGAAAAAAGAACACATTTTAATGGGGGCTCTGACAGACACCAGCAACCAATTGCCATTGAGTCAACTCGGACTCATGGAGAGCCCAAGTGTGTTAGAGAAGTCCAGTCCCTAGAATTTTCCATGGCTGGGGTGGGTTTTTTTTCCAGAGGCATATCACCAGGCCCTTCTTGGAAGGCACCTCTGGGTGAACTCAAACCTTTAACCCGTAGTTCGCAGCCTAGCTCATGAACAATACCATCCAAGGACGGTACATTTCCTTGCAAATGGTCACCTGCAGTAGATGAACCAAGGTCAAGTAACTGCCTGAGAAACATCAACCAGAGGAAAGCAGAGTGAACCCCAGGGTTCTTGGGAAGAGGGCCAGAGAGAGAAAAAGGAGAAAACAGCTTTCTCGGGACATCAGAAAGGAGAGGACTCCACTTTGTGGATGCCATAGAACAATCCCAAGCCAAGCATGGGTGAGAAACAGACCCCACCCAAACCCAGCGGGCTGGATTCTGTCGCCAAGTGTTGAACACCAGACATGGATATGACAGAGCCGCTAGTCGTCCGTGGAAAGAAACTGCCCATTGTCTGGTAGTTTTGCAGCATTTGAACAACCAGGCCTCTGCTGCCTCTTCTGGCCTGAAATATAATTGCAGCCATAACCGCCCAGCGGTTCAATGGGTAGAACTCCCTGGGGAGGGCTAACTACCCAAATCATTTGGGAGATCATTTTAGGATTGTCCAGGAGATCTTTGGCTGTGTCTATTATATGAACGATGGTGTCTTTTTTTTTAAAAAAAGAAACTTTTTATTGTAAGGTGGGTTAAGATTTACAGAGAAAATCAGCTTTGCATGTAACAATTTATATACGTTTTGTTATGTGACATTGATGACAATCTCCTGCAATGTAATATCACTCATGCCATTGAAACTCTGCTTCCTGTTTTAATCCACCCTTCTCCCCTAACCTTGCCTGCCATTTGAATTTGGCCTTGGGCAAATACTGCCTATTTGCTTTTGAATGGTTGATGGTTCTGAGGAATGTGTGCTCCTCAGTGCTATGATTCATTTTGGTGTAGTTGTTCTTATCAGGTGCCATTGAGCCAGTTGCAACCCACATTGACCCTATGCCAAACATTCAGAAACACTACCTAGCCCTGAATAATTCTCCTAATTGTTCCCAAGCTTGAGCCCCTTGTTTCAGTCACTGTCAATCCATCTCCTTAAGGGGCTTCCTCTCATTCACTGTCCCTCTACTTCACCTGGCATGATGTCCTTCTCCAGGGACTAGTCTCTCTTAATAACATGACCAAAGTATGTGAGAGGAAGTCTCACCATCCTTCCCTTTAAGGAGCCCTCTGACCATACTTCTTCTAAGACAGATCTGTTTCTTCCCTTGGCAGTCCATGTTACTTTCAATATTCTTCACCAGCACCACAATTCAAACATATCAATTCTTCTTCAGCCTTCCTTATTCAATGTCTGACTTTCACATACTTATGAAGCAATTTAAATTACTATGGCTTGGGTAAGGTGCACCTTAGTCCTCAAAGTAACATCCTTGCTTTTTAGCACTCTACAGACGTATTGTGCACCAAATGTATCCATATGCAATGCGTCATTTGATCTCATGATTGCAGCTTCCAAGAGCATTGATTATAGACCTCATCAAGACAAAAATCCGTGACAACTTCAACAAATAACAACAAATAAAACAACAACAACAAACTTCTCTATTTATCATGGTACCTATTGATCAAGTTGTGAGCATGTGTGTCTTCTTGACATTGAGTTGTAATCCATACTGAGGGCTGCAATCTTTGATTCTCATAAGGTTCACTTTATAAACCTGTTTATTTTTCAGGGGGTTGAATTCAGTTCCAGACCTGAAGGGTGATGAAGGACCATAGTAGTGGGGATCTCACTAGTTTATCTAACCAATAAACCTCATCTTTTATCATTATTATTATTACTATTGGTAGTAGTAGTATGACTTTCAGTTTTCTTACACATTACTCCCCACTCTATCTAGCATCATGTACCATGATCCCTTTCAGAGCAGCTGTTTGTGATAGGCAGGCACCATTTAGTTCTTCTGACCTTAGCATCATAGAGGCTGAGGTACGCATAGTCCATTACTGATTTGGACTAATTGTTGCCAGGCATCTTGATTTTCTTCACTGTTATTTGCTCCAGACAGGGTGCAATAGTTTATTGTGCCAGCCTGGCCGATAAACACAAGTAGGATTAATCGAAGGGCAGAGGGATAAATGGCTTCGTGAGCCTCGCCTTGCTTGTTCTGTGCCTCAATTTAAAGGGGTACACTGCCTGTGGGATGCCTAGTTTGTGGACTGTGTTGCTGTAAGTTGAGGTCCATTTAATCCCACAGGATTGGAATGTTCGTCTCTGGAGCTGGGGACCGACAGTTGGTGACAGTTGGTGACTTGCCTTGCTGTTTGCTGCCTGGGTATATATAGCCCAGCTCTCTCTACAGAAAGGGACTGGCAACTGGCGGCTCTCAAGCCTTAAAGGACTGCTAGTGTCTCACTGTTTTATAATTTAACTGTTAGTTTCTTGTGTTATCTATCTGTATATAATTTAGTGGTTCATTTCTTGTATTGTATATCTAGCTTTATAGATATATTTATATATAATTACTAGCAATATGGTTTTGTCTCTCTAGAGAACCCTGTCCAACACATAGGGTGAGACCAAGAACTGACTTTTAGTTTGCTACTCACTAGCTTTTGAAGACCCCAGTCACTTCCCTGATGGATACAGAACATTGTCTTTGCGAGCTAGTTTGTACCAATTGATCTTGAGGTCTCTCAGAGCTACGTTCCTGATCCCCGATATTTAGGACACGCTCCCTCAAGGGGTTTTGTTATAGCTAAGACATTTTCATAACTATGCCTCCTGGATGCACTATTATATTCATGGGCATATTTGTAGTATATGCTAATATGTATATAGAACTATTCTCTGGCAAACCTATATTTATTCATGGGGCTAATCCCATTCTCCTTCCCACAACTGCTAAGATATTGTGGTTTTTCTATCTATCTATTTATCTCTTTAGCTATCCTTGTATGTTATTGTTATTATTGGAGTATTTATCTCTGTTGCCTTTAATGCTTGTAGTCTACTGAGAAAGGATAGTGTTTTGATGTTCCAAATGTTTCCCATTTTCTGGGTTACATGACACAAACCAATAGAAGAAGAGAAAAGAAAAATAATTAACCCAAGTAATAACACCAACAATAAAACCAATTTAGTCTTTTGGTTAAGAATTAGTCAGACTTTCCCACTCCTAGGCTAACCCTTGAAAGAAAACGAATGAGATAAAAGACCATAGGGAGGAAGAAAGGAGAGTGGGAGGCAAGGGAATAAAGAAAGAAGGTGGCAGGGTTGTGTGAACAATTAATGTGGACCTTCTTTGATGTGTATTAAAAATAATATTGACTGGTTTTTTCAATACTCACCAAAAATTATTTATGTCAATCAAGAAAATCTCACTACCCTGGAATCAATTCTGACATATAGCAACCCTTTGGACAGAGTATAGAACTGCTCCTGTGGGTTTCCAAGGCTGTAAATCTTTATAGGAGTAGAAAATCTCATCTTTCTCTTGTGGAGTGGGGGTGGGGGGAGTTTCGAACTTCTGATCTTGCCGTTAGAAGTCCAACACATAATCTACTTCACCAACAGGGCTCCTCCTTTCATCATTAATCTAGACTGTTTGACCTTCTTGGCTTACTGGGTTTTATTTTCTCGCTTTGGAAGACATGGTACCAAAATACACACCATTTCCTAGCCCCCCCAAAATCAAAAGTAAGCAAAAACAAAACAGGAAAAACTAGCAACCCAATCCAAACCAACTAACCTTTTTAGCCATATAGATAAAGGATACTTGTAGCCAACCTCTGTGTTGGGGGCAATAGGGATAGATGGGGACTGTGGTTAACAGGCACGTGTCAGCTCATCCACAGGGGACATTCAAATTCTAGCTCCAGACTGTTGTTGCCTTGGGGAAATGCAAGGATTTTAAGGCCTGATTTTCTGTTTGTAACTGAGATGCTGAGAATATAAAATTCGATGTGAAATCGTCAACTTTTCAAATATTGGATCACATTAGTTAAAACCACTTTTCAGGCTGCTCATCATCATACTAGCACGTCATTAGGCTAAAATCATATCAAAGACATCTGGTTTATCCCCTGTGCCCTTTAAGGACAGCTGAAACATGAGGACGGGAATTTGACATTCATTCTTCCTCTAGACCCTCACCCTTTGCCTCCATCGGCTGGCGTTCATAGAAGAGGCAGACGGTTTTGTTCAACTTCAGCATAATCAGAGTCCTGAGAGTTAAACACAATACATATATCATTTCATACTAGTCATTTTAATATTAGCCCAAACAAAACCAACAAAAACCCAACCCGTTGCTGTTATGTTGGTTCTGGCTCCCGAGGACCCCCTGGGTGCCAGGGAGAAACTACAAATCACAGGATTCTCAAGCCTGTGGGCTTCTAGAAGCAGGCCATTAGTTATTTGTTCTGAGGGGTGCAACTGCCCACCTCTTGATACGTTGAGTCCTTAACCATTTGTGCCACCCAGGGTCTCCCAGTCTTCGTATGTGACCCCCAAATTCCTTGACAGGCTACCTATAGGAAGGTAGAGTCTATGTCCTTTCCCCTTAAATTGGGATGTTTCATGACCTCTGTGACCAATAGATTATGGAGAAGATGATACTGTGACATCTAGTTTGGGCAACCCCCTTTCCTCCCCCAAAGTGCTTCACGGCTTCTGAAAAATCCCTTCAAAGACTTCTTCTTGAGTGCTCACCCTTAGAATGTCTAGCCTCCACGTGCTACCTCTCAGGACACTTCTCAGCACCCGAACACTATGCTGAAAGAAGCCTGAGCCACCTGGAAAGGCCACGTGGAGACACTCCAACCAACAACCTAGCTAAGCACCCAGATAACGGCCAGCTTCAGCTGCCAGCCCTCTGAGTGCACGTGTAGGCACTGGAGTCACCAGAGGCCCCTGCCCCAGCTCCCATGTGACTGCCAACTCATGGGAGACTCCAAGCACGACCCAGTGGCCTCCCAGCAACCACACGATGATGGTCCTTGTTTGAAGCCACTGCGTTTGGAGAGGAGGCGTTTCTTGCCCAGCCACAGGGATGAGAACCTGCATCTCAACAACATGCAGGTGGGTGAGGGGGCCGTCTCTCGAGCAAGGCAGCCTCCCTTCTTGTCAACTCCTGGGGATTTTTGTTGTTCTTGCCACTGCTGCCCCAATTCCCCAGGAGTTAGAGGAAGGCAGGCAGCAGGCCTCATGTGGCCAGGAGGCAGGAGCCTTTGTGGGATGCAGTTACAATGGGAGAGATAACCTTAAAGGCAGGAGCCTGACTTTACCTTTGCCTCCTGAACATTTGGGATGCAGAACACCTGTCAAATCCCATCTTCTGTCCAACCCTGATCATATGTCTGTCTTATGTTTGCACACAGGACGCAGACTTGTGAACACCCAAAGAACAGGGTCTGGCGCCAAGAAACCAGCGCCACAAGGAACTGATGTTTCTCCAGCAATGGGGAGGGGTGGGATGAGAGGAAGAAAGGAGTACAAATCACTGGATCAAAACAAGGTGGGGAAAGGAAGGAGGAAAGGGAGAGAGTGAAGGAGGGAGACTGGGAGGCTGAAGGGAAAAGGCAGGGAAGTAAAGGAGAAAGGTGGGGGTGGGGAGAGAGGAGCGATGAAGAAATGGAGGAGTGCGGGAGGGAAGATGGAAGGTGAAGGCAGGCAGGAAGACGTGAGCAAAGGGAGGGAAGGAAGAAAAGAGAAAGAGAAGGGCAAGAAGAAGAAAGGAAGGTAGGGAAGAAAGGAAGAAAACGAGAAACCTAATGTCAATGGCACCCTCTATGTTTTTATTTCCTGTTTTTCTGAGGTAGCCTCTTCAGCAGAAGCAAATGGGCTGTATCGCCTCAAACTCCACCTAGGTAGAAAGCACGGGTTTCATTTCCCCAGGGCCTGTGTAAATGTTTGAACTGAGCAGCATTAACACTGAGACAGTGATTACCCCACGTGACTGTTGCGCTCTGATGATGCCAAGGCAACGGGAAAGGGGGCTCATTATTTCTCCAGGTGACAAAAAAATTGTATTTTGACATTTCACCCTGAATGTGGGGAAGGGGGGCGTGGTGGAGGAAGCAGGGGCCCTTTGTGGAGTCTCCTCTTGCCATTGTGATGCCCCTTGGCCTGCCAACAACCTGAGGTCCTGCACGCTGCCAGTGAGGGGCTTGGCTGCAGGCCCTAGCCCAGCATTTCTTATCAGATTTACTGTGACAAGTGATGGGAGAAAAGCAAGATGCTGTTAACAGCGCATCCATTCAGACCCTGCTATTTAGAAATTTGGATTTATGTTTTGTCAGAGAGAAGTAGCACTGATGTTAATCTTTGCACTACCCTTGGAAAAAATCATTCATAATCTAATAACAATAATCCATAGCATTTGTGGAGCTCTGAGAACCATGGGATGGTCAGAAGCATTTTTAGACAGATGTCTCATTTCATCTTCAAAGCAACCCAGTGAGGAATAAGAAAAGTTGGCTTATGACTTCCCTTCTGGAAAGTGAGTCTTTGGAAGCACAGAGAGGTCCAGGTTTGCCCAAGGTCACATAGTCAATAAGTTAGAGAGCCTGGATTTGAACCTGAGCGGTCTGCTGCCAGAGGTACTTTTTTGCTCGTGTTTATTAAGGCAACTTGCAGCTCTGGCAAGGATTCAGATAGAATTGAGGATCACTTTTTTAAACAATTTATTAGGGGCTTATACAACTCTTATCACAGTTCATACATATACATACATCTATTGTATAAAGCACATCTGTACAGTCTTTGCCCTAATCATTTTTTTCTCCTCTTTTCTTTTTTTACATTTTATTAGGGACTCATACAACTCTTATCACAATCCATACATATTCATACATCAATTGTATAAAGCACATCCATACATTCCCTACCCCAATCATTCTCAAAGCATTTGCTCTCCACTTAAGCCCTTTGCATCAGGTCCTCTTTTTTCCCCCTCCCTCCCCTTTCCCCCCTCCCTCATGTGCCCTTGGTAATTTATACATCGTTATTTTGTGATATCTTGCCCTATCCAGAGTCTCCCTTCCCCGGTTCTCTGCTGTCCCTCTCCCAGGGAAGAGGTCACATGTGGATCCTTGTAATCAGTTCCCCCTTTCCAGCCCACTCACCCTCCACTCTCCCTGCATCGCCCCTCACACCCTTGGTCCTGAAGGTATCTTCCACCCTGGATTCCCTGTACCTCCAGCCCTCATATATACCAGTGTACAGCCTCTGCCCTATCCAGCCCTAACAGTGCTTCTCTCTATCCTTGTGGAGCCCTGGTGATGGGCTGGGCTGCTAAGTAGTAGGTTAAACAGGCTTTCCCCTCCTGTGAAAAGTTACACTCTCGGGAAACTCACGGGTTGCTCTGAATCAAGGTCAACTCAATGGCAGTGAGTTTGGCTTTTTAATGTCTCTCCCTGTTGTTGTTGTTGTTGTTGTTGTTGTTAGTTTGCCATCCAGTTGGTTCTGGTCCATGGCAAACCTATTCACAGCAGAATGTAACAATAACAGCTCCTCCTCCATCCACCCAAGTGTTCCTATGCTCAGTCCTCTTGTTGTAGTCACTGTGTCAATCCAGCTCTTCAAGGTCCTTCAAACTTTTTTCACAGCCCTTCCATTTTTCTAAGCATGATGCCTCTCCAGGGACTGGTCTCCACTGACAACATGTCCAAAGTCTCACCATCCTTACTTCTAATGAGAATTCTGGCCATACTTCCAAGACAGATTTTGTTTGTTCTTTTGGCAGTCCATGGTACTGTCAATATTCTTTGCCAGTACCATGGTTCAAATTCATAGTTTACCTGGGTCTTCTTCACTCAATGGCAAGCTTTTCACATGCAGATGAGGCCAATGAAAATACCATGGTTTGGACCAGGTGCACTTCCTGCTTAAAGTAACATCCTAACTTTTCAACATTCTAAAGAGCTCTTATGCAGCAGATCTACCCAGTGCAATGTATCTTTTCATCTCTTGACTGCTGCTTCCAGGAGCATTGCTTGTGGATCCAGACAAGACAAAATCCTTGACAACTTCAAGTTTTTCTCGATTTATCATCATGTTACCTATTGGTTCAGTTGTGAGTATTTTGGTTTTCTTTGTGTTGAGTTGTATCCCACATTGAAGGCTGCAATCCTTGATCTTCACCAGCAAGTGCTTCAAGTCCCCCATCCTTGTCACCAAGCCAAACTGTGTCGTCTGCATATAGCAAGTTGTTAATAATATTTCCTCCAAATCTGATTCTGTGTTCTTCTTCATATAATTTGGCTTCTCTGATTATTTGCTCACCATACAGATTGAAAAAGTATAATAAGTGGGTGCAACCTGGATGCACACCTTTCTTGATTCTTAAACCATGCAATCTACCCTTGTTCTATTTGTGCTACTGCTTCTTAATCCATGTACAAGTTTCACATGAGCAAGACAAAGTGTTCTGGAATTCCCTTCTCAAAACTATCCATGTTTTGTTATGATCCACACAGTCAGATACCTTGGGTGTTAATAAAACATAAGTAAACATCTTTTGGGTATTCACTGCTTTCAGGCAAGATCCATCTGATGTCTGATATCCTTTGTTCCACATCCTCTTCTGAATCTGGCTTAAATCTCTGGGAAACCAAACTCACTGCCTTGTAGTTGATGACAACTCATCCTGACCCTATAGTATAGGGTAGAACTAACTGCCCCTGTGAGTTTCTGAGACTGTAACTCATTATGGGAGTAGAAAACCTTGCCTTTCTTCCACGGAGTGACTGGTGGTTTTGAACTTCTGACCTTGGGGTTTGCAATCCAACCTGTAACCACTGTGCCACGATGGCTCTTGAATGCTGAATATGGTAACTTTCTGTCAATGAATTAATGCAACTGTTGTTGTATTAGCTTCAGTACAATTTGACTCACATGTGATGCCAATGATAGTGTTACATAATTTGACCATTCGGTTGGTCTCCCTTCTTTGGTATGTATACACATATGGATCTCTTCCAGTCTGTTAGCCAAGTAGCTGTATTCCAAATTTCCTGACATAGATGTGTGAGTGCTGCCAGTGCTTTATCAGCTTGTGGAAACATTTCAATAGATATTCCAGCAATTCCTGGCATTTTGTTTTGGGCTAGTGCTTTCCATGCATCTTGAATTTCTTCTTTCCTGACCATTGGTTCTTGCTCATATGTTACCTCCTGAAATGGTTGAATGTTGGTCTATTCTTTTTGATACAGTGACTCCATATTGTTTCCATCTTCCTCAGATGTTTCCTTCATCATTCAATATTTTGCCCATAGAATTTTTTAATATTGCACCTCGAGTCTTGACATTTTTCTTCAGTTCTTTCAGTTTAAGATATGCTGAATATGATCTGCTTTGGTTTTCTAACTCTAGGCCTTTGCACATTTTGTGATAATATTTTACTTTGTATTCTCGAGTTGTCCTTTGAAATTTTCTATTTAGCTCTTTACTTCATCATTTCTTCCATTTGCCTTAGCTACTCTCTGATTAAGAGTAAGTTTCAGAGTCTCTTCTGACATGCACTTGTATCTTTTCTTTATTTCCATTTTTTTAAATGACACTGTGTTTTATTCAGAGATGTTCTCAAAATTTGGTGGGTTATTATCAAGGTTGTATATTGACTCTCGTGTACTTGTTTGCATTTTCTTGAACTTCAACTTGAGCTCACATATGAACAATTGCTGATCTGTTCCACAATCAGTCCCTGGACTGGTTTCAGTTGCTGATATTGAGCTTCTTTTATTGTCTCTTCCCACAGGTGTAGTCAATTTGATTTCCGTGTATTCCATCTGGAGAAGTCCACATTTATGGTCACCTTTTTTGTTGTTGATCAAATGTTTGAAGAAATCATTAATCATGCAAAATTCTAACATACAATCAAGATAAATTGGTAATTATTTGTGATTGGAGTGCAAATGTTGGAACCAAAGAGGAAAGAACAGAAGTTGGAAAATATAGTATGTGCTAGCAGCAATTTATTGGTCTTGCAAACTCTGTCATGCGATCTCCAGCTTGGTTTCTATCACCAAGACCATATTTTTCAACTACTGATCCTTCCTCTTTGTTTTCAACTTTTGCATTCCAATAGCATTTTGATAGCAAGTCTGACAAATTTGGGACTGAATATGGTGGTAGAATTATTCAATTTCTGCATCACCGGCTTTGGGTGGTTGGTGCATAAATTTGAACAATAGTTGTATTGATTGGTTCTCCTTGAAGGGAGCTAGATAGCATCCTAGCAAAGATAACATTGTACATTAAAATAGATCTTAAAATGTCCTTTTGATGATGAATGCAATGTTGTTTCTCTTGATTGTGTCATTTCCAGCAGAGTAAACCATAAGATTTTCTGTTTCAAAATGGTCAATATCAGTCCATTTCAGCTAACTAATGCTTACAATATCAATCTTTATGTATTCCATTTCATTTTTAATGACTTCCAATGTCCCTAGATTCATATTTCATACATCCCAAGTTTCAATTATTAATGACGATTTGAACTGTTTCTCCTCATTTTGAGTTGTGCCCCATCAGCAAATGAAGGTCCTGATGGCTATACTCGATTTGCATCATTATGGTCGACTTACCTATGAAAAGTCAGCTCTTCCTCTTCCTCAGCCAGTATTTTGAGTACTTTCCAAGTTGAAGAGCTCATCTTCTGGCACACGTTCTGACAATGTTCTTCTGTTGTTCATGGGGGGTCTAGTAACTGACAGTATTGCTGCTATCCATAGGGTTTTCAATGGCTCATTCTTCCCATGCAGGTAGCCAATTCCTTCTTCATTGTCTGTTCTTTGTCTGGAAGCTCT
The DNA here is from genome assembly GCF_050624435.1 of Tenrec ecaudatus. Lineage (NCBI taxonomy): Eukaryota > Metazoa > Chordata > Mammalia > Afrosoricida > Tenrecidae > Tenrec > Tenrec ecaudatus. The sequence goes on from NW_027459604.1 coordinate 209,214, forward strand.
TTGGGTGACCCTGCTGGTATATGAAATGCCAATCACATAGCTCCCAGTATCTCACAAAACAAAAGTCACCACAGTACCACAAAATGCCAGACAAGTGATGGACCTCTATTTTTAGTGAGGCGTGGCCTGGTGGGAGGAGTGGGCCCTTAGGTGGTTCTGATCCACTTACTGGAACAAATACTGTTAGTTCTTATTTCATAAATGTGAAATGCATAAAAGGGACACCCCCCCCAAAATATCCTCCAATTCAGACTTTCTGCCTTTTAAAAGAGGATAACCCACTCTGATTCAAAGTCATTGAGGTGTTTTGTTTTCCCCTCCCTCTGAGGCTACAGAGACTAGACTAATCACAGCTGAGGTGGAGCGACTGAAATGACTTAAAGCACCAGCTAGACTGGCTGTCAGAAGCAGCTACAGTCAACAGCTACAGACTGACAGAGCTGCTCAGCCAAGAGCTGAGGGTTCTCAACTCCCACTTCTACTGATGGGCACAGCCAGTGGCCTCTGGGAGTTGACTGGAACCCAGCAGCCAGCTGTGAGGAGCAAGCTAATTCATCTCAGCCTGGCCCAGGTCATCAAGTCACTGAAGGAGTATCGGGAAAGAGGGAAGAAATTTGGGGTCCCACATTTGGCCACAGACAAAAGTTGTTCTGTGTTTAGACAGTAGTTCTGGGCCTGAGTTTGGGGCAGGTGTGATGAACGAAAGTCGGCTCCCTCCCTGCATCTGGGAACAGATGGTGGGGCTGCCCTGGAAACAGCAGGCCAGTCAGCTGGAGCAAAAAAGGCTTGGCCTCTAAAGCCCTGGCAGGGCAGACTGAAGCTACCTGGACTGTTTTTTCTTAACCCAATGGCTCCTGCTACCCTCACCACCCCCAACTAGGTAAAAGGGAAGAAAGATGCATTTTCTTTACAGAGGCAACTTTCTAGAAAGGAGACCAGCCCACCAGCTGTGAAAGGTCCCCTTAAACCATTTTACTTTGAGCAGGAGGAAGAAATGTTGAGATTCCCAGAGCCACGTGGAATTGTGGATCCTCTAGTTTAGGTTCCAGTGATGCCAGATCGATTTTTCTAGAGAAAGTCAAAATTCCTGTTTTCTTAAAAACCTCCTGATTTTTTCAAAGGCGATTCAATAACATTGGATAGAAGCCAAGTAGGTCAAAGAGCCCTGATGGCACAGTGGGTTATGTGTTGGGCAGCTAACTAGAAGGTCAGTAGTTTGAAACCACCAGTCACACTGGGGGAGCGGGGGGTGGGGGATAGGGTGGGGGGCTGTGCAGAGATGAGACCTTCTAGTCCATATAGAATTTCAGCCTCAGAAACCCACAGGGGCAGTTCCGCTCGGTCTTACAGGGTCACTGTGAGTTGGAATCTTCTAGATGGCAGTGAATAAGCAGGCCAACCAGAGTCCACACAGGTCCTCATTTGGCCATGGGAGTCCCCAGTCTGTGACCCTCACAGAATCGACCTTTGTGTATCGATGTTAAAAGTGAGATCCAGAGAGGGGAGCGCCTGTCCCCTTGAGGAGCACCGAGTTGACTTTCCAGTCTCCAATCTGTAGCAGACATTCCCGGTGCTCCTTCTCTTCATTCCCAAATTCCTGATTCCGTGTACTCGCCTCAGTCACCAAGGGCCAGCTCTGAAGGTCCCTTTGCTGGTGCTGGCTGAATGTGCTGAGGAACATATGCCCCTGGGAACAGCCCTGACCAGGCCCCTCACTCCTTGGATGGCAAAACTCTGAGAGGCGTGTGCTACACCTACCCCTGGAGACTTCCTAATTGATTAAGCAGCAGGTTCCCAGGTTTGTAATTGGATTCACAATCTATTTGTTATCGGTGGCCTTCCCTCCACTGGCTCACAATGCCACATCATTACCTGCATGCTCAGAGTTTCCTAAATAAGCTCATTGCCTTTAAATCTTTGGCCAGGGTCTGCTTCAGTGAGAACCCAAACTAAGCCCAGGTCTGAATCGTTATGTGTCCTTCCTGCCATCCAGTTGATGCCGACTCATGGCAAATCTATAGGATAGGGTAGAACTGCACCTGAGAGTTTCTCTGACTGGAAATCTTTTTTTTTTTAACATTTTATTAGGGGCTCATACAACTCTTATTACAATCCATACATATACATACATCAATTGTATAAAGCATATCCATACATTCTTTGCCCTAATCACTCTCAAAGCATTTGCTCTCCACTTAAGCCCTTTGCATCTGGTCCTCTTTTTTTTACCCTCTCTCCCGCTCCCCACTCCCTAATGAGTCCTTGATAATCCACAGATTGTTATTTTGTCATATCTTGCCCTATCCGGAGTCTCCCTCCCCCCCCTTCTCTGCCGTCTGTCTCCCAGGGAGGAGGTTACATGTGGATCCTTGTAATCTGTTCCCCGTTTCCAACCCACTCACCCTCTACTCTCCCAGTATCGCCCCTCACACTCCTGGTCCTGAAGGTATCATCCACCCTGGATTCCCTGTGCCTCCAGCTCCTATATGTACCAGTGTACAACCTCTGCCCTATCCAGTCCTGCAAGGTAGAATACGGAGCATGGTAGTTGGGGGGAGGAAGCATCCAGGATCTGGGGGAAAGCTGTGTTTTTCATTGGTACTACATCGCACACTGACTGACCCATCTCCTCTCCTAAACCCCTCTGTGAGGGGATCTCCAGTGGCCAGCAAATGGGCTTTGGGTCTCCACTCTGCACTTCCCCCTTCATTCACTATTATGTGTATATATATATATCATATACCATATATTTTTCATAATGCCTTATACCTGGTCCCTTTGGCACCTTGTGATCGCACAGGCTGGTGTGCTTCTTCCATGTGGGCTTTTTTGCTTCTGAGCTAGATGGCCGCTTGTTCACCTTCAAGCCTTTAAGACCCCAGACACTATCTCTTTTGATAGCCGGGCACCGTCAGCATTCTTCGCCACATTTGCTTATGCACAAGTTTGTCTTTGGCAATCGTATCATGGAGGTGTGCAGCCAATGCTGTGATTTTTTTGTTTTTTGATGCCTGATAACTGATCCCTTCGGGACCTCGTGATCACACAGGCTGGTGTGCTCTTCCATGTGGGCTTTGTTGCTTCTGAGCTAGATGGCCTCTTGTTTATCTTCAAGTCTTTAAGATCCCATACACTATCTCTTTTGATAGCCGGGCACCATCAGCTTTCTTCACCACATTTACTTGTTCACCAGCTTTGGCTTCAGCAGTTGTGTCTGGAGGATGAGCATTGTAGAGTGCCAATTTAATAAAAGAAAGTATTCATGCATTGAGGTAGTGCTTGAGTTAAGGCCCAAGGTCCTGCCGCCACCTTAATACTAAACCTATAAATATAGACACATAGATCTATTTCCCCATCCATATATATATTTGCATGCACATGTCTTTGTCTAGACCTCTATAAATGCACTTTGACTCCTAGCTCTTTCCTCCATCTCCCTTGACTTTCCTCCTGTCCCACTACCATGCTCCGTCCCCACCTGGGTTACAGCTATACCTCTTCTTTACGTAACCTTACCCTTGATCATTCCCTACCAGGCCTGCCACTTCCCCCTCACTACCATTTCGAGTCCCATGTTGTTCCCTTGTCCCTGTGTTTGTTAACACCACTTCCTTACCTCCCGCACCTCCCCCTATCCCAAGTGCCCCCGGAACTGTCGGTCCTGTTGTTTTTCCTCCAGATAGTTCATCCAGCCTCTCTTATTTAGACAGACCTGTGGAGACACTAACATGCACGAAAACAAGACAGAGGAAAACAAAGCAACAGTATACAACCAGACAACAGAACAACAAAAACTAACCACTGACAAAGAACAAAACAAAACACATCAAGAAAGAAGAGCTTGTAGTTAGTTCAAGGATCATTTGTTGGACCTTAGGAGTGTTTTCCAATCCAGTCTGTTGAGGCACCACAACCTGGCCCCAAAGTCCACTTTCAGCATTCCCTGGGGACCTTGCCACTCCATTCCCTTGCTGTTCCACTGCACTCCACCACACTTTGCCTCGGTGTGGTGGAATCAGGTTAGGTGCAATTCGCACACTGTGTCTCCAGTGCTGTCCCCTGTATCACCCTTGGTAACTGAGGGGCATCTTGTCTCATAGTGGGGCCAGCCATGTTGTTCTCTTTGTGGACTGGCTGCTCTGAGACTGGAACTCTTTAGGGGAGTAGAAAGCCTCATCTTTCTCCCTTGGAGTGGCTTGGGATTTCAAATTTGCCATTTCAGACATTGCGTTTAGCAGCCCAACACATAACCCCTATACCCCACCATAGCTACAGAAAACAATAAAGAAACAAAATCCAACAACACTCATTGCCATTGGGTGCATAACAATCCTATCGAGAGAAAATACTGCGGCCTCCTGGGTTTCCAAGGCTATAACTCATTGTAAAAATAAAATTGTGTTATGTTTTCAGTGAAAATTTACATAACCGATTAGATTTTCATTTAACAAATTCTCTACTTGTTTAGTGACATTAGTTAATTTTTCAATAAAAAGGAAAGCAGAAAATTAAAAAAAGAACAAATGAAAAACGTGTTAAGAGTAAAGACAAATGATAAGATGTTAATTTTTAACCTAATCATATCTGCAACAATACACTTTCTGATGTACTGATGTTGAGCAGGGTTTAATCCCATCCCTGGTGAATGGTCCCAGGGGATTTAATGGAGGCTTATTCTCTGTGGAATCTCTGCCAATGCATTTTGAGTTTTTATACTCATCTAAGGTTATAACTCTTTATGGGAGAAGAAAGCCTCATCTTTCTCCAAAGGAGCGACTGGTGAATTCCAACTGCTGACCTTGCAGTTAATAGCCCAACACATAACCCATTATGCCACCAGAAGAGAGATTTGTATCTGGGTGCCTTCCAATTCAAGCACTACAATTATGCAAGGAGGATATTTTTTTCTGTACTGGAGCCAGGTCAAGTCAGAACCAGTGTGTCCATGGTTTGCAGCGAAGTCAGAGGAAGAAGAGGGTAGACTGTCTATAACTTCTCATAGCCCAGGGAAATGCTAGGCCTGGAAGGGGGCATGTGGCTCAACCATATTCAGAAAATCTGCACACTAACCTCCCCGGCTCAAATAATTACCAGCACCATGTCTCTGAATATCACCTGAAAGCAAAATAGTGAAAGCACCATTTCCATTTCATAATACTTTTATTAAAAGTAAAGTTCAATTCAGTGATGTGAAGAAGCTGGGAAAATTATCTTTTCATTTCTTTCTTTTTCTTTCCCTCCCTTTCCCCTTCTTCTCCACAGAACTGAGAGGCAGAAGGAATAAAGGCAGCATGGCACCAGCTGGAGGACACCGTGGGGTCAGGGTCACCATTTAACTCATGCTTCTCCAGTTTGGAGGGGCAACTGGATGTTCTCATTTGTGAATTTGCTTATTAATCTTTTTGAGTTAAAAAGGTCATGGTAAAAAACGATTGTTGGTGTTTTTGTTAGGAACCTTCTAGTCCAGTCCAACTCATAGTGACTCAATGCATCAGTGCCGAGCTCTCTAGACCAATGGTTCTCAACCTGTGGGACCCTTGCACAGGGTGACTGTAACAAAATTACAGTTATGAAGCAGCAATGAGAATAATTTTATGGTTGTGGAGGTCACCACAACATGAGGAACTGTATGAAAGGGTTGTGGCATTAGGAAGTTTGAGAACCACTGCTCTAGGCTTTTCTATGCTGTAATCTTTACAAGAATGAGTTGCCTGGTTTTTCTTCCAAGAACAGAGCCACTGGTGGGTTCAAACCTTCAACCTTTTGGGTAGCAGCTGAGCACTTAACCATTGTGCCTCCAGGGCTCTTTGATAAACTCTATCAGAGGGTCTTAACCATTGCAACCCCATGGATCCTTTTGGCATTTAGGAAAGGCTATGGAACACCTGCCCACTCCCCAGAATAATATTTCCAAATACCTCCAATGAAATACAGAATCACAAAGGCACAAATTGTATTGAAATGCAGTGATAAAAATAAGACATTGGATTTGTGGCAAATATACATGTTAATAAATACATTAAATATGATCTGATGGTGGGTCTAATAAACCAAACCCACACCATTGAGTTGATCCTGACTCACTGTGACCCTATATAAAATTCCTCAGGCTAAATCTTGACAGGAGCAGATCATCTCACCTTCCTCTCAGAGAACAACTGGTGCCTTTGAACTGCCAACCTTGAGGTTACCTGCCCAATGGCTCACCCACAGCGTCACCGTGAGTTCTAGATAGTGATGAGCATGAACTGTACTCAACGATGGCTGCAACGACTAGCATGGGGTGTGAAAGCATGTAGAATTTCTCTCGGTGGTAATCGCATGGCTATTCAGAACACAGCTGTGGACATGCTAAACTGCCCTAGGAGCTTAGGGGAACTAACTCAACCAGGATTGTCCCTCATCCAATTTGACATTGCTCCCCAGCCTGCTGGGGCTCAGTGGTTCAGTGTTAGGGTCCCTTGTCTAGATACCAGGGCTGGCATGGAGAAAGTCATTCCTCTGCAGCCTTCTAGTGTGTGGGGGAAGATATTAGTGTTAAGCCTTGGCAGGAAATTGGTGGATTTTCCTGGCAGCCACATTCTTAATAACCATTTACTGGATACTTATTATATTCTGAGGGTAAATTGTGGTTCAGTTGTAGAATTCTCCTTTTCCATGTGGGAGATCTGGGTTTGAGTCCAAGACAATGCAACTCATGTGCATCCAACACTCATTTGTCAGGGGGATGCTTGGTTATTGCTGTGGTACTGAACTGATTTCTGTGTTGCTATGATACTGGAATGGGGAAGCTTGGTTGGGTGCGGCTATGAGACTGAACCTGTTTCTGTGATGTGTCCAGACTAAGATGAGCGATGAAGAAGAGCCTGGTATTCTACTTCTGAAAACCAATTAACGAAAACCCCTGTGAATCACAATCTGATGCACAACCAAAGAGATGGTGCAGGACCAGGGAGAATATTGCCCATGGAGTCACTGGGAGCTGGTTGTCACAGTGAGTTGGACTGGAGGCTGACTCAACAGCAGCTAACAACCATTGTGTTCCAGGCACTCGATTTGCTTTAAAAATCTAGCTCAGCCTTCTGGTACAGGGAAGTGATTAATCATGCCTACTTTATAGCACACAGTGAACCCTGATCAATGTCAGGCCCTGCTTGTGTTTTGTCCCTCCTTTTCCACATTCACATCACTTCCATTCCCCTCTTCAGACAAGTACCCCCTGCTGGGTGCTTGGTGTGTGTGTGTGTCCTTATAGGCATACAGCCATGTGCACTAGACCATGCTGCCATGTGCACTAGACCATGCTGCTTGGTGAATGGGCTTTCAGCTTCCATGAATGGTACTGCAATATAAATCTCATTCAGTTTCTGACCTTTTCAACTCCTTGCAATGTCATTAAGAGTTATTGCCATGCTGCATATCAATTGCATGTGCTGCTGCGTGCCACTTGGTCATGAGCAATCATCATCTTTCTTTTTTTTCCTTCTTCAGTTGTCTGTTGATTGGCATCCAATTCGGCTCCAACTCTTCTCTACTGCAGGTATCAGCGTGGTGACCATTCTTTTAAAAATGCCCCAAGGGCCCTGTGAATTGGATAAATAGCTTGGCCTACATACCCAGGAATTATGCGTTGGGCTGCTAACCCCAAGGTGAGCAGTTCCAACCCACCAGCTATTCCATGGAGCAAAGAGAGGCTGTCTGCTGTCGTAAGAATTTAGTTTTGTAAACCTATAGCAGCAATTCTACTGTGCCTTGTAGGGTTGCTAATGAGGAAGTATCAACTGGGGTTTTGTTTGTTTTTATCCATCCAGGAGAGAGCTTTGATGGGGGAGATATTAAGTGCTTGGCTGCTAACCCAAAGGTCAGTAGTTTGAAGCCGTCTTCCACACACTGTGGGATAAAGGCATGGCTGTCTACTTCCCAATAGAAGCCTTGAAAACATCATGGGACCATTCAGCTTTGTTTGATAGGGTCATGAGGAATGAAAGTCAACTCAGTGATTGCGCTTCTTTGGTTGTACGCCCAGGAGGGGCTCACTAGGTCCTAGGGTCCATTCAATGGGCTTTCACTAAGCTCTGCCAGATTGCTGTGCAGCAAACCTGCATCATTAGCAGTGTTTCTCTGCTTTCCCCGGATCTCCAATGACACTTGGTATGTTTGTCTTTCTAACTGTTGCCCGTTTGATGGTTTTAAAAGGTCAAGCACAATAAACTCATCTATCCCAGGCACTTTATGGTTCTGTAGCAGATTCTTAGGGTTGCCATGCCACATTCCTTTGACCCATCTCTGACACCATCTCACTGCCTTCCAGTCAATACCGACTCATAGCGATCCTGTGGGGCAGTGTACAATTGCCCCCTGCGAGTTTCAAACACTACAACTCTTTATTGGAGTAGAAAACCCCATCTTTCTTCCTTGGAGCTAGTAGTTTTGAACTGCTGACCTTGAAGTTAGCAAACCAACTTGTAACCACTGCACTTCCAGGGCTCCTCCTGATATCCATCATAGCAGTGACGAACGGCTCTATGTAAGTGCAGGCTCCTGCTGAAATGGTGTCTTATCACAACTGTGCAGCACGCAGCTCTCCATGTCCTTCTGCCTCGAAGCCTTTTCAAAGGCATGGAAAGCCAAACCCAGGAAGGTAGGAGAGGTCACCTTACTAGGAGGAATGCTCAACACCACTACAGGCGAAGAAGAGCCCAGCCTCCTGTTTCTGGTAGACAATTCTAGGACAGAACCCATGTTGCTCAGAAGTCCTGGGGGAATCAAGCCCCTGTATCCTAAATTAAAAGCCTCAACACCCCGTTCCCATTGTGATTGCTTCTCCCCCTAACTCAGTCTTGCGTCTGCTTTCCTATTCCCACTCCCTGCCATCAGATCTCAAATAGACTCCCTGCACCCAGGCCTGAGGAATAAGCTCGGTATGCAAGGGCACTCAATCCAAGACACACACATTACTCTGAATCTCCAAAACAACCCTGTGGGCTACGTGTGTAATCCCCAGTTCACAGATGAGAAATGGATTGAAAAACAGTGACACACCCAAGATCACACAGGCCAGGGTTCAAGTCTGTGTCTATCAGTTATTCTTTTATTCAAGTATGCCAGAGAAGACTGGGTCTTAACACTTGAGCAATCTTCTTGGAAGAATAAGGCAAACTACAGAAAACACAAAATGAATATCACCTTTGTTCGTTTATCCATTTGCAAAAGACATAATACCTATAGTGCTAAGAATAGTATTCAAAGTATCTATTACTACCCCCTCAAAGCTTACATACTAGTCACCAAACTCAAACAAATACAATGCTATCAAGTTGATTACAACTTATAGCAACCCCATATAGGGCTTCCAAGACTGTAAATCTTTACAGAAGCAGAGAGCTTCACTTTTCTCCCCCTGAGTGACTGGTGCATTTGAACTACTGACCTTGTGGTTAGCAGCCCATTGCTAAATGATTAGTTCCATAATCATTACGCTTACTTAACTCTACATTCTTTTAATTATTTCTCTATCAGTCCAAATTGCATCTGGCTACATGGGAAAAAACAAACCGACACTAGTGGTCTAATCACAAAAGCTTCATTTTTCTTATATTAACACCAAAAATACCAAACCAGTTGCCACTGAATTGATTCTGATTTACAGTTACCCCATATGATTCAGGGTAGAACTGTGCCCCATGAGGTTTTCAAGGGCTGAATTTTTAAATGTAGATTGCCAGGTTTTATTGTTAGCATTAGTGGTTGGTGTGTAAATTTGAATAATAACTTTATTAATTATTCATCCTTGTAGGTGTAATATATCCTACACCTAACAATGGTGAACATTGGAATCGATGTTGAAACATTCTCATTTTTAACATGAAAGTCATCCATTCCTTTCAAATTTGTTACTCTGGTATGTATACCATATTATTGTGACATTCAAAATGGCCAATACCAGTCTATTTCAGTTCAATAACACCTAGAGTGTTTGATCTTTATGTGTTCCATATTTTCATGGCTTCCAATTTTTCTAGATCCATATTTCATGCATCCCATCTTCTTGTTAGTGATTATTGCAGTACTGCTGTTTCTTCTCATTTTGAGTCATTGCCACATCAACAAATATAGGTCCTGAAAACTTTATATCACTAAGGTCAACTCTACTTTGAGGAGACAGCTCTTCCCCAATTATATTTTGAGTGTCTTCCAACTTGAGGGGTTCATCATCCTGCACTATATGAAACAATATTCCACTGCTATCAATGTGCTCCACAAACACCACTATTTTTTTCAGATGTAGATTGGCAGGTTATTCTTTCTAGTCTATTTAGCTTGTAAGCTTTTCTGAAAATTTTCCACCACAGGTAACTATGCTTGTGTTTGAAATACCAGTGGTATATCTCACAGGATCATGATGACTTTCAAGTTATGATAGTTCAAGAACCTGACATGTCTGACAACTTGGCATACTAGCCTAATTCCGAATGGCCAGCACATCTCTCTTCTTGCTTTCTCTAGTTTCTGTAGACCACTGTACCTGAGCATGCATGGCTTAGGAGGTTATGGAGTTAATTCTTGCTTCCTGGAGTAACCCTTAACCAATGACCCATAGGAGTTGTTGGACAAATAGCCACACTCCCTCACATTCTGGGCAGAATAACTAGTGGATTTTCTACAGTGTCTCCAGTAAGATTAACCTCCAGTTGCTCACAATTTTAAATTGTTTGATAATGTACTTTTCATTGGCTGCCTTCTTTCTCTTTTCTATTTCCCATTTCCTTATTGATATCTCCCCAGAAAATGGCTTAATTAAAACCTTTGTCTCAGGATCTAATCCTATGGGGAACCCAAACTCAATCACACAAGACATTTGTCAAATCATGGACTTAGTGGTTATAGCTATTATATGTGTAGGTCATGGAAGAGGAGAATTCATACCATCACTTTGAATAGTCATTCGGAGTGCCAACTGGGTCCCCAGCATAGATCCTGGACATCAAAACTCACTGTTTCCTGTATCATAACACTTCCTTATAGACTTCAGTCATTCAAAAAACTCAACAAATAGCTTGCTGTCTCACTTCAAATTTTGTAGTGTGCAAATATGGCTATGTTTTCATTGTGTGTTTAGCCCTGGACAAATCAGCTTTGACCAGGAAGGTGAAGTCATGTGGAAAAACAAACCAAAAACACTAGCAGCTGTGTGTTGTGGAAGAAAACCCTGTGGATGAAGTGCAATTTTTAGGGAACAGAGACCAGTAAGATAAACCAATAAGTGTCCACTGTTTTGATGTTAAGGAGAACCCTGGTGAGGCAGTAATTAAGCACTTAAGGGCTAATCAATCAGCAGTTCAAACCCACCATCTTCCCCAAGGAAGAGTTACGATGTGGCAGTCTGACCCCCTTAAGATTTACATTGATTACCACTACCAACTGATCTGAGAGGGATGGCATTAGGGGATGCTGGATCGCATTCTTAACGAGCTCTAATGGCAGAGTGGACTCCTCATTGATCTCCTAACCACAAGGAAAGTGGTTCTAACCTATCAGTTGGTCCATGTGAGAAATAGGAGTTTGTCTGCTCTGGTAAAGATATAAGCCTTGGAAAATCAAAGGGTGAAGTTCTATTCTATCTTGTAGGGTCTCTATGAGTCAGCTTCAACACAATGATAATGAGTTTGCTTTGGAATTTTGGGATAGAATAGGAGAAATATGTGCAACAAAGTTTAAACTTATTTTAAATGTTCAGTGGTATTGCTCAGAGAGAGATTCTTGGAACCCACAAGACTGTTGTCCTTAGGCACCTTCAGATCTGGAACTGAACTCACTCCCTTGGCTCAATCTTCAGCCAAACAATAGGTAGATCTATAAGGTAAAAAGTAACACTAATCAACTCTTTGAATCAAAACGATATAATTTATTCAAAGATAAAGTTCAGAAGGGTCAGGAAAGAAGGGGGAATGGAAACAGGAAATACAAGGAGGAAGTGCGATAAGTGATATTACGTTGAGCGGATTGCAGTCAATATCATGAAGCAAAATATGTGTGTACTGTCAAATGGAAAACAGATGTATTCTGTAAACCTTCACCCAACTCACAATGAAGATATTTTTTTTCAGCCTTGGAAACCTATGAGGCAATACTATTCTGTCCTATAGGGTACCACTGAGTTGAAATCAACCCAGTGGCAATGGGATATTGATGCTGATGCTTTCTGCCGATTTTAAAAAATAGGGTTATTAGCAATTATTGTGGAAATAGCATGAATGAGACTATGTAAATGGGGTTGGTTACAGATAAATTCTTGTAAATGTTAAAGGATAAGTGATTGAGGATGGACTTGCCCAAAAAGAGAAAATTATTGCAAGATTTTGTTCCAGGGATAAAATAAAAATAGGTTTCCTGTGGGTAAGACTTAAGCCTATAGATATGGAATTTAAGGAACTGGTATTCCATGATGGTCACCTTCCCGACACAATCACTCAAGACAAAAAGTGGGTGTATAAACAAATGTGGTGAAGAAAGTTTATGGAGCCTAGCTATCAAAAGATAAAGAGTCTAGGGTTTTAAAGACTAGAAGGTTCACAAGTGGCCATCTAACTCAGAAGCAATAAAGCGCACATGAAAGAAGCACACCAGCCTGTGTGATCACAAGATGTAGAAGGGATCAGGTATCAGGCATCAAAGAACAAAAAAATCATATCATTGTGAATGAGGGGGGGTACAGTTAGGGGATCCAAGATCTATCTGTAGGCAACTGGACAACCCCTTACAGAAGGGTCGCTGGGAGGAGATGAGCCAGTCAGGATGCAGTGTAGCAACGATGAAACATATAACTTTCCTCTCATTCCTAAATGCTACCGCGCCCACTATCATGATCCCAATTCTACCTTACAAACCTGGCTAGACCAGAGAATATACACTGGTCCATATAGGAACTGGAAACACAGGGAAACCAGGACAGATGACCCCTTCAGGACCAGTGCTGAGAGTAGCAATAACAGGAGGATGGAGGAAAGGTGGGGTAGAAAGAGGGATCTGATTACAAGGATCTACATATAACCTCCTCCATGAGGGAGGGACAACAAAAAAGTGGGTGAAGGTAGATGTCGGACAGTGTAAGATAGGACAGAATAATAATTTATAAATTATCAAGGGTCCATGAGGGAGGGGAAGGGGGAAGGAGGGGAAATGAGGAGCTACTACCAAGGGCTCAAGTAGAAAGCAAATGTTTTGAGAATGATGATGGCAACAAATGTACGCAGTGGATGTATGTATAGATTGTGATAAGAGTTGTAGGAGCCCCCAATAAAATGATTCTTTTTAAAAACCTCAAAGAGCAAAACACACTATGGTTTATTGTACATCAATGATACTTCAATAAAATTACATAAAAAAGGGGAAAAAGAAATGGAATTTAAGGTAAAGAAAGTATTCCCTTTGAGGACCATATTGCAAATATATATTTAGGCAGGCAATTAGATAAAGACATTTTAAGTCTGGGCTTCTATACCTGCCATCTGTCTGTTATGAAAAGTATAATTAGCAACTAGAATCTCTCATACAAAATCAACTCAATATGGTCTTTCTGGTCTGACCTCCGTGGTGTTCTACTCTGCTTTGATGGAGCTCATCATATCATAACTCTATAACAAGATTGAGGAGTTATTTACATTCTTATGTGGAAGGTAAATCTGTTTGGCCATTCTGTTAGACTAGTTCATTTTCTTTCCTACCATCCCATCTGCCATTTTAATTCAAAACAAGGCGAAAAGCATGTATGTGCCTTTTGAGGAAGGAGAAGATTTTGGTGTGGAAGAAATTCTCTTCTAGACTGCAAGGTAAGTATTTACCCCCTCTAGCCCTGTTGGAGGAGGGGAAAAGGAAGAGAGACAAGGCAAAGAGAACAACATAGTTAGTTTCATGCCTCCTTACTTGACCTGGGGATTGAGGGGAATATCAGTGACTATGGACCTGTTGTGCTCCCCATTTGGAAGCATGAAGAATAGAGGCTGCCAGGCAGAGCAGCCCTCTGGGAAGTCACTGAAGACAAACATATAGAGAGTGCCATCAAGTCTACTGTGATCCATGGAGACCTTATATGAAATGGAATGGAGTGCTGTCTGATCTTGCACCATTGTCACACATTCCTGAATGTTGAAGTCCATTGTTGCAGCGATTAGGTCAATCTGCCTCAATAAGGATCTTCCATGTCCCTCTATTTCATCAAATATGAAGTCTTCCTCTAGCAATTGTCCACTGATAGTGTGTCCAAAACACATTAGTCAGTCAGTGTTCTCTTGTGATCCATAAGGTTTTCTTTCAGTAATTTTTGGAAGTGGACTAGCAGGCCTCTCTTCCTTGTCTGTCTTAGTCTAGAAGCTTCACTGAAACCTGTCCACCATGGGCAATCCTGCTGGTATTTGAAATTCTGGGAACAGAGCTTCCAGCACCATAACAATACACAAACCATTATAGTACAACCAACTGACAGATGAGTGGAGGATATCTATATCTATATATGGAGAGAAAGAGAGTAAAACTGGCAATGCAGTCTGATTAGGCAGTATTCTGATAATCTGCTGCTAACAGAAAGTATCCCCACAAATAACATCTTAAAGTAATGATGATATCAATTTTGCTCACAAATCTGCAATCTGGGCAGAGCTCAGTGAGGACACTAGTTTTGGCTTCATCAAGCATTAGCTGGGGTAGCTCAAAGGACAGAGGCTGCAGCTCTCTTAAGACTCACTCCCTCACACGACTGATACTTCTATTGGTTGGAGCTCAAGAAGAACCCTATATGTGACATTTTCATTTGGCTTGGTCTTCCTTGCAACATCCTGACAGGGTCCCAATGGTGAACAACCCAATACGACCAGGTGGAAGTCACAGAGCAACACTTCTGCCATAGTCAAAGGCTTGCCAAGATGCAAGGAAGAGGGAAAGCAGGCCCTGTTTCTGGAAAAATGAACACAAACTCATCTTGTAACAAGAGAATGTGCGATGTGCAACATTAGGACAGTCATCTTTGAAGGACACAACCTGCCATGAGCCAAGATACAGAGACAGATTTCTACGAAAGCGAAAGGGCAGGACTTAGACTTAAAGATAAAGCCACAGACTTCATAGGACAAGAGCAATAGGGAGACAAGCAAAGGAAAGCTCTAGGACGCAAGCCTAACATGGCTAAAGATAGGGACAATGTCAGGACTGAACTGGAAGCAAGCAGACACCTGTGCGAGGCAGAACCCGTGAAGTTGTGAGTGCCTTCAAAGCTAAGTCAAAGTACCTTGGGGCGTGAGAAGGGAAGGAGCAGGAGAAGGAATTAATGGGTAGGTTTATGGAATTTGTAAGTCTGGAGACAGAGCATCAGGAATAGCTGGGTTCTGGCACTCAGTTGATACCATCAGAGTTTGAACCTTTTCCTTTCAGAGCTGTTTCCTTTTGAGTTTCACGCAGGCTTCCTGATGACAGCTGTAGTTTTATCTAGAAGCTCAGGAATTCTATTAGAGAGAGGCTCTTTTCCTTTCTAATCATTGGTGGTACTACCAGGTAAGCATTGGATTGCTAACTGCAAGGTTGGCAGTGCTACCCTACCAGCTACCTCATAGGGAAAAAGATGGAACTTTCTGCTCACATAAATATTTACAGTCTGAGAAACCCCACAGGGACCTTCTATGATTCAAAATGGACTCATTGGCAATGAGGAAATTGTTTCTGGGGCATTTTTTAGGGTTAGATATCATTAACCTAGCATGAGTCTCATACTGAGTCTGACCCAGTCCCTTTGGACAGAGGAAAGTCATGCCCTGACTAGCCAGGCCTGGAGCTGGCAGATTGGGTCAATGCCAGCAGAAGCATGGAGATGGAGCATGGTGGAAGAGTGATCCCAAAGATACAAGCCATGTGCTGTGAGTGGAAGAAGGGCAAATGAATGCTGCATTAATTAACCAGTCATTGACAAAATGAGGTTGCATGACAAATGGCTCCAAAACCCAGCAGTTCAACAAACAGCCCAACCCCTTCCCTCCCACACACACAGTTCTTAAAATTCAGGATCAGGGAGATTAACTGGAACTTTGAACTTGGCACTTCAGGGCTTGGAAGAGGTGACAGTGCATGTAAAGGCCTTGGGGCAGGAGAGATCTTGGTGTGACTGAAAGCCCAGAAGAAGACTAATTTGGGGGTGGTGAGATAATAGGAATGGAGTTTTCAGTGAGCATTTCCTTGAGAGCCTTCAAGCAAAAGCGATTTTTCTATATTCATGTTTTAGAAGTAGATCTCCACCCATTGTGTAAAGCTTTGGGTATTGGATTGGTGTCGGTATGCAGGGAAAAAATAACTGGGCTTGTAATGGATTAGGAGCCTGTGGTAGTCACCTAATCTTGTGTCAAGTTAAGGATTAGGAGTGTAGGCGTGGAGTTTAGGCTGCAAATCTGGAGATAGTCAGTGAGATTTTTATGTGGGCATAGCCTCCTTCTGAGAACTCTGAGAAATCTGGTACTTCCTCCTTGGAGGTGGAAGACACCTCTCTCTCTCTCTCTCTCTCTCTCTCTCTCTCTCTGCTACTCCTTGGGAGACATTGCAGAAGGCAAGCCAAATGGATGCGACCAGACCTCTGAAGCCAAAGAAGCCTCAGAGAGATCGCAGCCAGCACTGAGATGCTTACAATGCCACTGGATCCACAAGACTTTCCACCCATTGGCCTGTGATTATCCTGCATTCAGCATCACTGCACATGTTTTATGGGTCTGAAAAGGAATTTATAGATTGGTATCAGACATATGGGCTAATACCAGACTTATGGATTTGATGTGCACTGGGCTGGGACGTTTGCTTAATGTACAATTACTGTTTGATATAAAACTCTCTCTCTGGATTTATAAGGTAGAATTAGACCAGAACATGTACTCTGGTACAGAAAGGAGCTGGAAACACAGGGAATCCATGACAGATGATCCCTTCAGGACCAGTGGTGAGAGTGGCAATACCAGGAGGGTGGAGGGAAGGTGGGGTAGAAAGGGTGAATCGATTACAAGGATCTACATAAAATCTCTGCCCTGGGGGACGGACAACAGAAAAGTGGGGGAAGTGAGATGTTTGACGTGTAAGATATGACAAAATAATTTATATATTACCAAGTATTTATGAGGGAGGGGGAGGAGGATGGAAGTGGGGAAATGAGGAGCTGATACGAAGGGCTCAAGTAGAAAGCAAATGTTTTGAGAAGGATGAGGGCAACACATGTACAAATGTACTTGACACACAATGGGTGGATGGATGGATGGATGGATGGATGGATGGATGGATGGAATGACTGTGATAAGAGTTGTATGAGCCCCCAATAAAATTATCAAGGGTTCATAAGGAGGGGGGAGTGGGGAGGGAGGAGAAAAATGAGGAGCAGGTGCCAGGGGCTTATGTGGAGAGCAAATGTTTTGACAATGATGAGGGCAATGAATGTATAAATGTGCTTTATAATGGATGGATGGATGGATTGTGATAAGAGTTGTATAAATCCCTAATATAATGATTAAATAATAGGGAAATGATTTTTAAAAACCACCAACTCTCTCTCATACACATGAGTCTCCCTCGATTTTCCTCTAGCATACCCAGACTAATACACAGTTCGCCCCTGTCCTATAGGGCCGCTATGAGTTGACATGGACTTGAGGGCAGTGGGTTTGTTAGGGCTTTGGAGTTCAGCAGGCCTTTGTTGGTGTGTTTGAGTCTATTTTTGTAGCTGTTGTTTGCAGGTCAGTGGCTCATCTTCCAGCACTCTATAGGACCATATTTTTTTGTGACCCATAGGCTTTCATTTGTTAATATTTGGAAGTAGATCACCAGGTCTTTCTTCCTAGTCTGCCTTAGGCTAGAGCAGTGGTTCTCAATCTGTGGGTTGTGACCCCTTTTGGGGTCCAGCGACCTTTTAACACGAGTCACCCGATTCATGGCAGTAGCAACATTACAGTTATGAAGTAGCAAGGAAAATGATTTTATGCTTGGGGGTCACCACAACATGAGGAATTGTATTAAAGGAAGGTTGAGCACCACAGGGCTCGAGGTTCCACTGAAGCCTGCCCATCATTGCTGACCCTTCTGGGGTTTGTCATATCGGTGGCACAGCTTCCAATTTCACAGCAGCACTCTAGCTACCACTGCACCACGAACTGATAGACAGGTGGTGGACTGTTCTTAAAAGCCACCTGATTTACGATGCTTTGTTTTGACAGCCCTGGAAAATGGATACAGAATCTAGTTTCATAGTCAATGCAAGACACACCTTGGGGCAGTAGGGATGGCATGAAGTGAATAGATTCAAAGTATATTTTAGGGAGAGGAAGGATGACAGTTAATGCCTGGGGGGTGTGCAAGAAGAAAGGAAGCAGAGACACCATTGATATTAAGTGCCTGAGTTAAGAAAGGAATTTCCAGGGAAGCTGGTGGGTCATGATGGGAGAATTTCACACTCCCCGGGGACAGGGGGAGCATTGATTAGTTCATATGTCTGCGCATCTTCTCAGACAATAGAGGCTTTGTCATCCTCAAATGAAGCATGCAGTTGGAGCTCAGAGAGGGCATGCAGTGCAAATGAAGACTGGGTTGGTTGAGATGGGTGGACCAGGGCCACTAGTCAATTCTGAGGTGCTTCAGAAAACCTGCCCAGTGTCTCTTGGAGAGTGGGCATGTCTCATGGCCACAGAGGGCCTTTTAATGTTTCACCTCCCACTGCAGCAGCGAGAGGCTCTATCAGCTCATCCTGGAAAGGAAACATACTACCTGCCATCAGGTTCATTTCTTCAGAAAGGATGGAAGAATACAAATGAAAGACTACAGTTTGAAGGGGTCTTAGGCAGACTATCAGGCTCATTAAAGCTTCATTTATTAAAACTTCATTATTCAGAGACATTCTCCCAGTAGGATGTATGCTGGGGTGGGGGTGGGCATGAGGAGGAAGGCTTGGAGCAGGGTAGGGGAACAACCCCACACCCCCAAAAAATACCTTCCCAAGAAGCAATTCCAGTGGGCACAGATTAGAAAGAAGTTTCATCCTCTGGTCACTTGATGTTTGTCCCTCTCTTTTATCTGAATGCTCTTTCCACATTGCTCAGATGAATCATCAAATTTATATTAAAATGCAAGTTAGGAAGCATCATCCCCAACCAACCTTGTTCATCAAAATGGTAGTGCTCTCTCCGGGTACCCTGAGTTCAGTTTGTCAACAAGCTGAAGCAGTTGAGCTGGGGCTCTGTGAGGCCCAGGAGCATGAGTTCATTAATATCCGACCCATAATGCCTTGCTGGGTTTATGCCAACAAAGCCCTGTCACTCCTTACCATAGGATTTACTCACTCTTTGAAACAGGCATTTATTTACACACAGTTTGACCTCATGATGGTGTTCAGCAGATGTGGATCTTACTTATTTGCATTGTTCTGTGACAGTTGCAAAATTCGTTAGTGGCTCAGGGATCAATCCTCTGTGGACTGCCCCGAAGCTAGATGAAGCAAGCGGGTTCTCCCTGATTCATCCTCCCTCCTTAGCAATGCTTGCTAGTCAGGATAACATAGTGCCCATTAAAGAAATTGCCTGTGTCACTTTAAATTTGTGACCTGGGCGGGAGGGAGGGTCATGATCACAAGTGACAGAAACTGACGCTTGACTAACTTAGGGAAAAAGGCCTAATGGTGGATAAATGTTGGGAAGACAAGAAAATGTGGCAAATGCCTGGGCAATCTCAGGGCTGTGAAGCAGGTAATGGCGAAACACTCCTCCTGAGGCCAAAGCGTGCCCTCTGTAGTACATTAAATCACATTCACACACACCCATTCATGTTCACATGGAACCTGAGGCTATGGCCTTACTTGGAGAGGAGGTCTTGGCAGATGTGCTTAGATAAGTATTTCAAGAGCTCCATCTTTCTGGGTTTAGATTTCAGATGGATACTACATGCACTGATTGGTGTGTTCTTATAAGAAGGGGAGTGGGCACACAGAGACCCCGTGTGAAGACACTGGCAGAGATTGGATCAGTGCATCTATAAGCCAAGAAATATCAAGGATTAGCAGCAGTGACCAGAAGCAGAGAGAGGCTACTTTGATTCTCCTTCAGAGCTCTCAGAAGGAATGAATCTTGCCCACACCTTAATTTTAACCCTTTGTCCTTCAGAAAAGTGAGAGAACAAATGCCTGCTGTTTAAGTCACTCGATTGGTAGCCAGTTGTTACAGCTACCCAAAAGAACCATTATGGATTGATCTGTAGCCCCCTCAAAATATGTGAGAAATTTGAACCTTGGTGGACATGATCCTGTTTGAAAAGAAGGGAGTTCTTTTGTAATATAAATGAGGCCGTATGGCCACTGGAGATCCCTTCATAGAGGGGTTTAGAAGAGGAGATGGGTCAGTCAGGGTGCGAGGTAGTACCGATGAAGAACACAGCTTTCCCCCAGATCCTGTATGCTTCCTCCCCCCAACTACCATGATCCAAATTCTACCTTGCAGGGCTGGATAGGGCAGAGGTTGTACACTGGTGCATATGGGGGCTGGAGGCACAGGGAATCCAGGGTGGATGATACCTTCAGGACCAAAGGTGTGAGGGGCGATGCTGGGAGAGTGGAGGGTGAGTGGGTTGGAAAGGGGGAACTGATTACGAGGATCCACATGTGACCTCCTCCCTGGGAGATGGACAGCAGAGAAGGGGGGGAAGGGAGACTCGGGATAGAGCAAGATATGACAAAATAACAATGTATAAATTACCAAGGGTACATGAGGGAGGGGGGAGCGGGGAGGAGTGGAAAAAAAAAAGAGGACCTGATGCAAAGTGCATAAGTGGAGAGCAAATGCTTTGAGAATGATTGGGGCAGGGAATGTGCGGATGTGCTTTATATAATTGATGTATGTATATGTATGGATTGTGATAAGAGTTGTATGAGCCCCTAATAAAATGTAAAAAAAAAAGAAAATGATTAAGGCAAAGAATGTACAGATGTGCTTTATACAATTGATATATGTATATGTATGGATTGTGATAAGAGTTGTATGAGTCCCTAATAAAATGTTTAAAAAAATGAGGCCATATGAGAATAGGCTTGAGCCTAAACCTAAACACTTCTGAGTTAAAGGCCAGGATAGACCCAGTAACACACAGTACGGGGAGAAAGATAGCGAGGAATGCCAAGGAATTTTCTGGTATCCACAAAGAAGGACCCTGACCTAGAGTCGCACCCCAAATTTGAACCTGTAAGCTCCAAAGCAGGGGGAAAAGTGTTTTAAGGCTACTGACTTGTTGGGTAATTTTTGGTTAAGGAGATTAAGACAGAAACTTAAGACATCCTCCAATCCTTCCTCTGGCTTCGTTCCATTTTTCTCACATTCAAGAGTCCTCCTAGAGGATTCAGTCAGGTTGTTGTTGTTGTTGTTGTTCAGTGTCATAGTGAGGGTTTGGATTCATTGTGACCATACATACAACATAATCATACACTGCCCGGTCCTGTACCATTCTCACAGTTGTTCTTAAGTTTGAGCCCATTGTTGCAGCCACTGTGTCAATCCCATTTTTGAGGGCTTTCCTCTTTTTCATTGCCCCTCTACTTTCCAGAACACGATGTCCTGCTCCAGGGACTGATCTCTCCGGACAACATGTCAATGTTAAGGCGAAGTCTCATTATCCTTGCCCTGAGGAACATTCTGGCTGTACTTCATCCAAGTTAGATGGGTTTGTTCTTTTGGTAGTCCATGGTACATTCATTACTCTTTTACATCACTACTAATCAAATATATCTATTCTTCTTTGGTCTTCCTTATTCAGTGTTCAACTTTCACATGAATATGAGACAGTTGAAAATACCATGGCCTGGGTCAACCCGCCCCAGTCCTCAAAGTAATCTCTTGCTTTTCAACACTTTAAAGAGGTCTCGTGTAGCAGATTTGACTAGTGAAATGTGTCATTTGTTCTCTTCTCTGCTGCTTCCATGAGAATTGATTGTGGATTCAAGCAAGACAAAATCCTTGACAATTTCGATCTTTCCTCCATTTATCATGATGTTATCAATAGGTCCAGTTGTGAGGGTCTGGGCTTTCTTTACATTGAGTCATAATCCAAACTGAAGGCTTTAATCAATCCTTCATCTTCATCAGCAAGTGAATCAAGTCCTTCTCATTTTCAGCAAAATTGTGTCATCTGTATAATGCAGGTTGTTAATAGGCCTTCCTCCAACCTGATGCTCCATCAGGCACTGCCCCTTAATGAGTTTAGGTCATGAAGGATAGTCCTCCATAGGCACATTGATTATTACACTACCACCCTCACATAATAAATTCAGAGAGAGAAAATTTCCCCAAAGCAATGGAAAGCTTACTAGAGAAGTGGAGGGTGCTAAAAGCCAAAGGTGACACAAACCGGAAATCAATACTAGTTTTCAATACCTGCAGTCATCTAATAGTTCACTGCACTATCTAAGGAAAGGTGAGGAGAACTGGGGCAATTCCATTAAAAAAAGACAATGCAGGGTATATAAGTCCGTCATTCCTCTGGAGAAGAAAAACACATAGTTGGGTTGTAGAGCTTTGTTTGCTAATCAACCGAATGTAGTTGTAAGGCAGGGGTGTGCGTGTACGCGTGTGTGTGTGTGCGTGCGTGTGTGTGTGTGTGTTGAAGGGAGGGGCTTGCCATTCTATTTCATAGCCAGGAGAAAGATGAGCCTCTTCCCATATCTTTTGCTCTGTGGCAAGTTACTGATCTACAAGGAACTTTTATTTGACAAGGACATTGCCGAGAAAAAAACGGGAAGCTTGTGTTCATCTCTGCTGAGAGGTGGAGTCAAAGAGATGGGCTTTATGACAGACACCCTGATCGTGCAACCAAACTATGAAATGGCCTCATACATTCAACACACATTTGCTGCACCTCCCCAGTGTGCTGCCCAGATATTACCAGGCAGAGTGTTTTATGGGCAGCATTTTAGAGTTAGGCAGGCAGAGGGAGTGTCTTTGTGGGTGTTGCCTTTACCAGTCCTTGGATTGTTCTGGGACAGGCATGCCTTTTTCCTCTAAAGTAACTGATCGCGTGTAAAGAAGGAGTCTCCTCAGTAAGACGGGTTGAACCAAACCCAACCTATGACAATCATCTCAATTGGAACACATAGCGACCCTATACAAATACCCGTAGGGTTTCCAAGTTTGTAACTCTTTTGGGGGGTCAACTACCATATCCTTCTCTTGCAGAACCACTACAGAGTTGAGCGTTGTGTTAGCAGCTGAATGCTTAATCACTGTGCCCATTTTGTTTGCTGAGCCGCCCTCAAAACACTGAACAGTTTTTCTGGGTACCAAGTATGTCCACTTCTATATCTGGCCTAGGGTGTTTTCTCCAAGTTGATAGGAGGTGCAAATCAGTTACTAGGGGTTTGGCAGAGTCAGTATGGAAACTGGGAGGGTGTGTGAAATTTGAACCAGAGTAGAACAATTCCAAGACACTTCCTAGGGATTCCTGGCATATAATATGCAAATGATAGTCAAGATATATAACTGTGTCTCTGTTCTTGGTTCTGTCAGTACCTGGTGTGGCCACAAAGGAGAAACCTGGTCTCCTGCTATTTTGAGCATCTAGTGTGAATGACAGGAGATAAGTCACATGCTAATGAACCCTGGTGGTGTAGTAGTTAAGCACCATGGTGCCCGGCTATCAAAGCATATAGCGTCTGGGGTCTTAAAGGCTGGAAGATAAACAGGGGGCCATGTAGCTAAGAAACAACAAAGTCCACATGGAAAAAGCACACCAGCCTACACCAACATGATCGCTGAAGACAAAGCGGGTGCATAAGCACATGTGAGCATGTTTTCTTGATGTGCACTCACCCTTTATATACAACTCTCTTATACATACGTGTTTCTGTGGATTTGTTTCTCGAATGCACCCAGACTAACATAAGCAGCGTGGAACGCATTTAAGAAGCCTAGACAAGGGCAGGGCAGGATATTTGGAGGGACTGGATCCAGAATTTGAGAGGAAGGAGCCCTGGTGGCAAAACGGGCTGTTAGCTCGCTGTCCCAGGGGGGACAATGAGACTGCTGGCTCCCATGAAAATTTACAGTCTTGAAAACTCCATATAGGGTCACTGTGGTTGGAATCCACTGGACGGCAGTGACCTTTTGGGATTGAAGGTGGAAGCCACCAATGACTTCCTGCCATTGAGCCAAGGAGCCTCAGGAGAGTGTGTGAACTTCTGGAATGCAGTGAACAACCTCTGCACATCTGCTTTTCGTGCTGCCCAAGTCATGCCCTTGGCCTTTGCTTAAACATATTCATCCAGAAGTGAACCATCACAGCTGCTCCCTCGGGAAGCTGGGGGCTGAGCTCTCTGGTTCCACTCTGTCAGCATTTCTGGTCCGGGTACCTCCCCTCTTCCCCGGCACAGGCAATGTGCTTTTGGAAGCAGTGCTCCCTGGGTAGTGGGTGTGATTTGCCTCCTCTGGCCTAACATGATGAATGCTGAACTTTACCTAGCCCAGGGGAAAACTTATTATTTAAAGTAAGCTTTTGACAGAATCTTTAGAAAGAGAAATGGTTAACTTTATGTACACAATTACACCCCAACACATAGGCTCAACCTCATAGGCTGTGGATGACCTTGAGCAGGTGCTCAGTCACAATGGTTTTCTATCAGGATTGAGAGTTCAGCTCTCTCAACTCTCCAACTGGTTATTAGCACCATAGTCTCGTTTCTATTTTTGTATTTACTTTGTTTTTAGGGGAAAAAGACTCCCAATCCAACTATATTTTATTAGGAACTCCTTTGCTAAGTTTTACACAAGAAAAAGGCACAAACTGCTGTTCTGGATGAAGGAGAGCATCCGCATGAGGCCACAATGGTGTTGGAAGGACCCACAGCCACAGTGACTTAAATAAAATGACACCCATTCTGTCCTGCTGACTCTGACTCATAGTGACTCTGTGTAGGGATCCTGAAGTTGCTACCTTTACAGGAAGCAATAACCTCATCTTTCTCCTGTGGAATGACTAGTGGCTTTGAACCAGCGACCTTGCTCTTAATAGTCCAACACTATCCAGCATTACCACCTGGGCTCCTGAAAACTTAAATAAGACATAGAAAACAAACAACTTTGTCACAAAATTGTGACTGAAGACAGATCAATTCCTGGAGTTTCAGGAGGGCCTGTGAGAGCATGAGCGGGACCTTCATTGGGATGTGCACACTACCGTATATCGTTGAGTGTGGCCCGGGGAGTGGACGCAAGCACACTGCCTGAGGGACAAGCTTTCCACTGCCAGTCAGAGTAGGAAAGAACTCAATGGCGGCTGAATCTGTGGCCCCTCAAAATGGATGTAGGATCTCCACATAGACTCTCACTGTGAGCCACAGCCTATTGCTCAAAATTTAAGCTCAAATACGACTTAAACGCCAAACATTCTGTTTCCTTAAAATAGGGTACTGCCAGGATCAGCTAGAAGTCTGCATGACCTATCAGATCTCAACGCCGATCTCAAATCACTTCACATGATCCATTCTACCAGTCATGTCAAGGACAACTAGAGGTCTGCATGAGCGAGCCCAAATCGCCTCCTCACTTACCCATTACAGAGGCTGTGCCTGTATAACCTATCGACTAACACATACCCATATGCCGTGGTTATGAAACCAACCATCATGCTGGAATAAGGACCAATCACGATGCAAGGGTCAGGATCAATGGGAAAGCAAAATAGGGGCTGAGGGGAGCCAAGAGGGGTCGCTTCACTCAATCCCTAAACCTGATCTAATGTCACTAGACTGGGGTCTTCCTCACATCTCAAGGGCACCCGATTCATGATTGAAGTGAATTGTGCTTATTCAATCTTTGTTCTGCTTGCTGTCCTGCTGTGCTGCATCCTCTTCTTGCTTTTTTGTGCATGGCTCCCTCTGTTGTGGTGACAAATGGCTTGAGAGGGATTTGACATAGGGAGAAAGCCCACCCACATCAACTGTCACCAGAAGCAGACACTAAGTCCATTTCTCTCACCTCACAGAACTATGCACACCAGACACTGCTAGGGCTGCCTTGGAGGGGAACTCTTAGTGCAGTGGTTCTCAACCTGTGGGTTGCGACCCCTTTGGGAGTCATATGACCCTTTCACAGGGCTCACCCAATTCATAACTGTAGCAAAATTACAGTGATGAAGTAGCAAGAAAATCATTTAATGGTTGGGGGAGGGGGACATCACCACAACAAGAGGACCTGTATTAGGAAGGTTGAGAACCACTGCCTGAGTGTGTTTAGGACTTTGCTGCCCTCAAGATCATCAGACATTCCTGAAGGCAGAGCCACTGCAGGAAGCCCTTCTGGGAAATGCCCTGAAGACAGGTCTCAACCAACTCCACCCTCACCCTCTGAGATCCTAATCATAGGACGCATGGAAATGCTCCCTGCCACTTCGAAGGCTGTAAGTCCATAGGAGCAGAAAGCCTCCTCTTTCTCCCTTGGAGTGGTGGCTGGTGAGTTCAAACTGCTCACTTTCTGGCTAACATAACCCACAGACCAGCTCCCCCTGAGCTCAGTTTGGTTTGCCGCACAGCACACATTGTTTGGAACCTTCTGAAATAGCTATGCACATGTGCAGGTTGGGGGGATTTCGCACAAGATGCAGTTTTCCACCCTCTCTTGGCAAAAATAATTTTTGCAAAAGGCTTGTATTCTCTTCTGGATCTGAGTAGCAGCTACTCTCATGAAGTCATAGCACATACATTCATGCTACAGTCCTCCCAACTCCCTAATATCTTACGCCGAGTCTGCTCCATGCTTTTCTGTGTCCTACATGGCAGCTGTAGGCACCCAAGGCATGGGCTCTGCAGCCTGGGTCCAAATCTCTCCTTCCCACCTCCTCACTGTGTGGTCCTAGGCTCATGACTTTATCATTCTGTGCCACTGATTTTTCATCTGTAAAAGGAGGCCAAATAGAGTCCACACATAGGCTTGTTAAGTGGAATAATTGAATTATTATACACAAAAAGCTTAGAACGGTGCTTGGCATCTTGCAAATACTAT
Source organism: Tenrec ecaudatus (assembly GCF_050624435.1). Classification (NCBI taxonomy): domain Eukaryota; kingdom Metazoa; phylum Chordata; class Mammalia; order Afrosoricida; family Tenrecidae; genus Tenrec; species Tenrec ecaudatus. The sequence goes on from NW_027459604.1 coordinate 236,249, forward strand.
TAGGTGGTTTAGCATAGGGACTGGGTCATCCATTACATATGCTCAGGTTCAAACTTCCGGCCAGGAAGGGGTGGTACACCTAGGTGGGCATTACACCTGGATTGGCCCATCTGGGCCAGGTGAGTTCAATCCAGCCATTGGGGTTGACCATGACTGTCAACCATGCCTCCCTATGGAGGAATTGAAAAGGCAGGATCTTGACCGCTCCGATGTCTCCCTTCACCCACTTTTCTGTTGTCCGTCCCCCAGAGAGGAGGTCACATGTAGATACTTGTAATCAGTTCCCTCTTTCCAATCCACCCTCCCACAACCCTCTCAGTATCACCACTCACAAATTATCAAGGTTTCTTGAGGGATGGGGGAGCGGGGAGGGAGGGGAGAAATGAGGACTTGATGCCAGGGGCTTAAGTGTAGAGCAAATGTTTTGAGAATAATGAGGGCAATGAATGTACAAATGTGCTTTACACAATTGATGTATATATGGATTGTGATAAGAGTTGTATGAGCCCCTAATAAAACGATTTTTAAAAAAAGAAAAAAAGGCAGGATCCCGGAGCCCACTGAGTGACTTTCTCTCCAGCAGCTTCTAGGTAGGCTGTGCCCCGTGAGGGGCCCCGAGGTGCCTGTGTAAACCTGAAACTTCTTCTCTCAAAAAACCCACTTGGATCACAATCCAGGCTTCGAATTGAATTCTTTCTCGCGCGAAGCCAAGGCCTGAGGTATATCTCTCCCAGGAGAGATCTAACAATAGTATTTCTTATTATAGCATTAGGAGCCCAGGTGGTGTAGTGGACTGTGCATTAAGCTGCTAATCGCAAGGTCGGGGGTTTGAACTGACTAGCCCGTCCGTGGGAGAAATATGAGGTTGTCTATTTCTGTAAGGCAGTGGTTCTCAACCTTCATAATGCCCCCACCCTTTATTACAGTTCATGTTGTGGTCACCTGCAACCATAAAATTATTTTCATTGCTACTTCATAACTGTAATTTTGCTATTGTTATGAAATGGTTGACCCCTGTGAAAGGGTTATTTGATCCCCAGAGGGGTCGTGACCCACAGGTTGAGAACCGCTACTGTAAGGATTTAAAGTCTCAAAACCCCAAAGGGGCAGTTCTTTGTCCTATTGGGCCGGTATGAGTGGGAGTCAATAAAATGGTAGTTAGGTTTTTTTCTGCATCAGTATCAGATTCTGGTGGCAATCTTAGTCATCACGCATTGTGGTCTGGTTTGAACCTTGGTAGATCTGTGGGAAATGACTGCCCTGGTTTGAGGTGAGGGCCACGGTGCTTCAGTGGTAGATCTCTCATCGTCTTTCACCGAGAAGACCCGGGTTCGATTTGCAGCCAATGTGCCCCAGACTGTCAGTGAAAGTTTGTGTGTTGCTATGACACTGAGCAGGCTTCAGGGATGTTTCCAGACTGAAATAGAATAAGGACGAAAGACCTGATTATCTCCATCCACACATCGACCTATGGCCCTCCACGGTTGGCTTCCCTTCCCAGCCCTGGTGATAGCACAGACTGGCATAGTTTGCTCCGCTTCCCATGAGGTGTCCATGAGAGGCTGACTCGACAACCACGGTCAAGATCAACAGCTTGAACTCCTTTCTGGGTCTACAGAAACAAGAACAACCTTCTGAAAGGAGGTCGCATTGCTATTTGGGACTGGGAGAATGCCTTTGTGACAAGGATTGTGCTCTGGATCCCAAAGGCGACTTTTAAACACAGCCACATAGCAACTCCGGAAATTGCCATAGCAGAAGCCAGGTTTAAAAAAAAAAAAAAAAGTTCTACTGGCTTGCTCAAAGGAGGCCAGAGTTGGATGGGGGTGGGGTGGGGTGGGAGACTCCTCTAAAAATGAACAAATTTGTTTGCTTACATATTTGTCATGTCTTTTGGGCCTGAAAGAAAGGGGGGGGGAAAGCAGACGAGAGGAGGAAACGGCGACTGACAGTCATCTTGTTGGTATTCCCACAGCATCCCCTCCTTAGGCACTTGCTGCCATCTCATCCAACTCCACTCAGTATATTTTCACCCAGCAATGATGCAGAAATGTCTGTGTACTCCAGTGTTATTGTAGTCGGGCAGTGTTTACGGGTTTGACTTTCAACTCAGCATGGCAGGACGTCTAGAAGCAATTATAACCAGCACCTGCTCTGTCTGTGCGGTGGGCAGGCAGTGACGGATCCCCAGCTTCCAGAACACTAGTGCCCCCTCCCAGCTCAGGATAATGACGGTGACACTCGGCCTCCTTGTTGTCTGGGGGAGCTCTAGGAGCTCTCCTCTGAAATCTCATATTATTGGCATTTCTTTGAGTGAACACATCAAATTAGTGACTGTAAAGGAAGGTGTAGGAGATGATTATTGGTGACAAGACAAGCCTCAACCACTTCCAGAGAGCATGTCTCCTAAGTGCAAAGTATGGAGAGGGAGGAAACAATTGACCACAAATGGAACAGGCTCTGAGTCTCGCCACACAATGTATGTGCATGGTCACTGAGGCGCCAACATTATGGCTGGAGGACGGATATGGTTTGTGCAGCCGTGATTGCCATCCAGGACGTGCCGTGCTATTGTGAAAAACGATTTTTTTATTCTGAGCAAATCTCTGCTTCCACTTGCTTTAATGCTTCGCCAGAGAGCCAGGGACTCTGGGAGGGGTGGGGACGCACAGGGCTGGGCTGACCTCAGGAACTCATGTGTAAAGGGCTTTTTCTCACTTGGAAGCAGGCTGGGTTCACAGCTGTTCTTTCTGGTAAAGCTTGTTTCTGAACCTTGCCACGTCTGAGTCCGAAGAGGGAAATGAAGGTGACAAATGCTGCGAGGAGCCCTGGGCACATCTTGGCTATGGTCCTGCTTAAGTCTGTTTCATTTGAATCCCAGTTTTACCTTTCCTCCTTTCTGGGTTCCGAAGCATCAGATGGGTGCCAAACGCTTCCACGGACAACTAAAGCTGAACAAGATGCAGGCAGATGAAGAGCAACGGGAGGTTGGTGTTTGGGAGAATGAATACTTGGGCTTCCTAGGCCAGTCCAGCTGGTGGTTAGAGCCCTGTTTCAGATTCCACTGAAATCTCCTAGTGTCCAAGGACCAAGTGGCTCCTACGTCCAGAATTTCTGTTACATGTCTCACCAAGGAGAAGCTGGGCCAAAATGCATTGAAGAATAAAGCAGGAGCTTGGCTTGTGAATCCACTCTCTGATTCTGAAATTTCAAAGGCTCCGTGCACAGACATTTCAACACTGAAAGCACAGCAGGGAAAATCAAAGACTTGGGCTTCCTCCTTGCCCCTCTTTTAGGGCTTTTATGGTTTTCCAAGGCGCCTCCCAGAGCCGAGTGTTGTATAGGTCATGTTTAAAAATGTCGTAGTTCTGAGGGACTTGCTGTTCTGCTTTCTTTTGCAAGGAGACCCGGTTTCTTGTCTTGTGGCCAAACACAGAGCGCAGATGTCTGTGGGCCCCCTCCCTTTCCCCTGACCTTTGCTCTCTTCTCTGGATACCCTACTGACCTGTTCTCCCTTACAAGATCTGAACTGCTCACACACTTCGTTAAATTCTCATCCTAGCGAGAAGCATCCGAGCATCTTATTAGAGCCTGTATGAGTTCTGTTCTGGATGCCTATTTGTGTAACTTCAGGTCTCTGGCATGGAAACGTCCCATGCCCACAGACCCACACAGGTAATATAAACTCCAACAGTAGTTTAAGGTTTAAGGTGGTCACAGGGAACACTGGGGCCCGTGTCTCCTGGTGAACCCCTCAGGCTGTCTAAAGGGGCTAGTTCCATCTCAATGTAGCCATGCAGGAATGTAGACCGGTTAGGTAGCAAGACAAGGGGTTGTTCCTCTCCATGCTTAGGGGGCCCCCTACAGGAGGTTGGAAGCCAATGCGGGCTAAGCCCAAGCCAGGAGAGCTTAATTGATGCCTCCCAGCTGAAAGCCCTTACAAGGCTGGAATCTGGAGACCACCGCCCCTTCCCTTCAGCTGCTTCTCTGCCTTCCACTCAGCAGGGCTGAGTGTGCAGTGTCATGAGGGTGCCCGTGTTCAGTTTAGTGTAACGCCAGAACCTTCTTCTCTCATGTCTATAAACCCACTCGGATTACCACCCAGGCTTTGGTGTGAATTTCTTTCCAGTGTGTAGCCAAGGACCGAGACATTTCCCACCCGAGAAACCTAACAGACCCAGACTTACAATAAACCCATATTTGTATTTATAAGGCAAGAGGTGACCAGGTCTAGACAACAATGGTGAAGAGGGCCCTGGGTTTGAGAAAGATTCTGAAGTAGAATCCATAACCCTTAGAAATGTATTGGCCTTAGGGGAGGGGCAAAGAGGGCTGGATTGAGAAAGTCTCTGGCATCCAGTTCTGACTTGACTTCTGAATCCTGAATCCTTCAGGGCCATGACCTTGCCCTCCAGCCAGACCTTCCAATAGCCATCTTCTCAGAGCCTTGTTAAGTTCTCATAATACATTACACCTGCCATCCTGTGAGCAGCTACCAAACCCAGGCACTTTTTTCAAAGACAAGCTCGCTCTCTCTACCCCTAAGAGCAGGTAGTTTGGGGATGATGGATATGAGATACCACAGAAGACAAATCTGTTATCTTCCATGGTGCACAGAACATGCTGTCACAACCAGGACTCGTGACAATCCCTCAGTTTCCTAAATTGCTTCACTGCTACTTTTAATTAAGCCTCATTAGATTGTCATATCTTGATAAGAGGGATGACCCTGAACTAGATGCATAAATTAAAGCTATCCTCATCCTGTGCTTTTATATGAATGTGCTAATTATTTTTGTGATTAGGGAGAATAATGGAGGGATGGAGCAATACCAAACGGAGTTTGACAAAGTGTTGGTGTTTGCTGCGGCAAACGTGGTGCGTGTCAGACACAATCCGTCACCCAGTGAGTCTGCCATTAACACCAAGGGACAAAGGTAGGATTCCCTGTAGTAAATAACCTTCCTCCCAGATGCTAATGGAGACCCAGCAGGACCCACTGTTGTGTTGTCGCAGTTGTACACGGGCCCTTAGAGGAGACAGAGCTGGTGTTTGAAACGAGTCTTGTTTGCCCCCAGTTGGCTCACACATTTGTTTTTTAAATGGCATAATCACTAACATTTAAACACAGGGTGATGTCACGTAACAATCTGCAGCTTCTGAGAAATGGAGAGGCCCGACTTTGCTGGTTGACAGTGCAGAGGGACTGGGGGAGCAGTCAGATATGGTGATCAGAGTTTGGAATCCTTGCTTTCCAAGTACATGTGTCAAGGAGTTCAAGGGTTCAGAAATTTAGGAGGGAAGTTCCAGAAGACAAGTTTGTGTGGTCGATAATAAACCAATATAGGGGTTGAGATTTCAATCTGTTGGCTATTTATTTTGTGCTTGGTAGCCAACCAGCCCAGAATTCCTGACCTCGCCGACCTGTGAAACAAGGACCATTCCAGAATGAAATAGAAGCAAGCACGGAAGCGAGGGCATCCATTACCCCGAATGCATAGGGGTCAGGAACTAAGTGCTTTCTGTAGAACAGCTCCAGAAGGCAGACCTTTGGCTGGAAAACCTGTTAGGGAGCTAGCATAGGGACTGGCAGGCCTATTACACATGCTCAGAGGTCCGAGCTACCGGCTCATGAAGCAGTGGCTCACTGCATGCTCAGCAGTTCAGGTTTCCAGCCAGGAGGGGGAGCTATGCCTGGGTGGGGCTGTACCTGCATTGGCTCACCTAGGCCAGGTGAATTCAATTCAACAATTCAGCCAATGGGGTCGACCTACGTCATCGACCACGCCTCCCTAACCGCTCATAAAACTCACGGGGATCCCAAACCAGGCCTCGCCGTGAGCTGTTTCTCGCGTGGAGCCATGGACCTAGGCACACCTGTCCCCGAAGAGGTCGAAAAGAAGCGGTGCTGTGTGATTTGGAGCTATGAGGTAAGCCGGCCCCAGGAGTGGGCCCTCCCATGTTGGTCTCACGGATTGGGGGCCCCTCTGGGCTCCTTTTACCTCACCACCCTCGGGAGAATTGTTGGGTTGAATTCACGGTGTTCGTCTTTGCGCCGTTTCTTGCTGGTGTCCGTCTTTGTGCCGTTTCTTGCTGGTGTGCGGGACTTGATGTGCCTGCTTTCCCAGGAACTCGCCTGCCTTCCCGGGCTGCATTTGTGAGGGGGCTGGGACGCTGCTGCCTGGAGGCTGGGAGGATTTTGACTCCAAAAGCCTTCTCGAGGCTCAGTGTATAAGGTTTATTTGGACGTGAAAACGGAATCAAAGATGCAATTAACGAAGTTTTAGAAGCAGGCTTTATTGAGAAGCTTGCGGGCAGGTTCAGCAACTCAGGGTATTGAGCTATTGAAGCCGCGCAGGGGGGAAAAATCCTGGCAGCGTTTTTATGCCCACTGCTGGCAGGCACAGCTCGGGAGGATCAAAGCTGGGGAGGATCTGCGCACACAGGTGCTTCAGAAGGGAGAAGGTCGTTAATCTTACCTATATGTCAGGGACGCGTGGAGTGACCATATCTTCAGAAAACATTCTGGCTTTGTGACGAGCTGGTTCCAGGAATTTGGGGTTGAGCTGGGGAGGGGAGGTCGGTTAGGGGTCAGCCTTGAGAGCTAAGATGGAGGTGCAGGACTCAAAATGGAGACTGTTGTGCCAAGACTGGGAAACAGTGTTGTGCCGCGGCTCCGGCAAGCAGCAGGCCTGGGGGCGCCTGCGTCCACCCTGTTGGTTTGGGCAGGACTCTGGCTGGGTGGCCGGCTCCAGGCTGGCTTTCGGCTAGGCCGCAACCTGGGGCCTCCATTTTCCCAGCCACGTGACTCCACTCACAGGCAGAATGGCACCACCTGTGTCTGTTGTAGCTACACTCCATTCCCAGACAGCAAACCGCCCAGACTGCCGGAAAGTTCAGCAGAACAAGTTTCATTTCCTGCTCAGGGACCAGACCATCAGCTCTCTTGAGGGGAGACTGAGCGGCCCCCCAGTCTAATTTTCCAAAGGTTTTTATACTTTTGCAATGTGCAGGTGTGCAAGCAGGCAGAGCTCAGAAGCGGGGTATTGTGGTTAGCCATTCTTAGTTGAACCAAAACTGCTCTGGTCGTTCTCAAAAGCCTTCTGAACATCCATTTCCTTCTGTACGTTCCCTTGGGCTATGTCTGCACAGCCTAACTCCCCAGTATCAGCTAGTTCATTGGCAGTTCATAGCGAGTTTATTTACCATTCATAATGGCTTCTGAAAGCTCAAAATGACTTCTCTTGTCAAGGCTACTTAAGCTTTGCCCAGAGCTGCTATATACTCTCCTGTTCTTAGCCAAGTTCAAATCATTGAATCTTCGGTAGCCAGCCCAGTGTATGGTGGGCTCAGCACTAAGAGTTTTGTGGCTTGTACTTTCTGTGTAAGGAATGCCACTAGCTTATTGGTTATTACTGGGCCAAATGTGAGGCTTAGCAGGAGGAGGATTAGGGGCCGGCTAGGGCCGTTCATAGGGTAGTTAGCCAGGCTGACCAATTAAGTAGCTTTTCAAACCAATTGGTTCCTCCATTTCTTTTCTTGACTCTTTGTTCTAATCCTTTCCTAACCAGGGCTCATCTATCTTTATTGATTCCCGAATGCTTTGCATAGAATTAGTTTCTCCCAATGCTGTGCACAGCATTCCTTGTTTCCAAAAGAGCAAGTCAAGCCCTCGGCGGGTTTGCAACACAACTGCCACAAGGGAGTCTAGGGATCTTTCTAAATGGGAGACAGGTTTTTTTTAATCCCTGTAGATCTAAAGCAATTTGCTGACTAAGAGTCTGATAGTTTAAGTTTCCTTGTATTAAAGCAACTGACCCGGCTGCAGCTAATCCCATAATCCCAAACCCTGTTACCAGTGGGACCAATACTGGGGCTCTTTGAACTCATCCGGAAATTCCAAAGTTATCCCTACACCTCCTTCACCAGAACACAGGTACACTTGAGGAGTAACATGCACTAGCACACAAATACCCGGGGAAAAGAGACAGGGTGTTCATCCTGTGGAACAAGTAAAGCAAGTACTCATTGGAGCAGATAACAAATTAGGATCAACATTTGGTTCAATGGGAACAGCTTGAAGGCAAAAATCTCGATATCTTGATATATTAAAGGGATACTTAGATGAATAAAAACACAGTCTTGCCCTTGCAAATCTTTTAAAGTGAGCTTAGACTTGAGTCCATACTAACATCACCTATAGACTGCTGCTTCGTGTAATCCTTTTTACTAACATTTCTAATTGGATTACACTCTGTACCAATAGTGCTATTTGTACCTGTGCCTACATAGTAAGGGGAAGCAGCATTCAGACAAAGCCAACAATCAGCTGTGAGGTGAGGATTTGAGTTCATAAATTGGAATACAGCATCCCGAGAATCAAACACAGAACCTTGAGGTGGCTCCTGAATGAGAAGGGCCCTGTGAGTTGGGCTGGCAGTGAACGGGAAAGTTACTGGAGAGTCTGGAGGGTGCGGCAAAGGAATCTTAATGACACCAGCTGTGGCTCTTCAGGATTTATCCCGAGGTTTGGGCCTTTGTACGGATGGCAGGTTGCCATATTTTACTTTGCTGGATAGAAAAGGTTTCCCGGGATCTCTATCATTTACATAATGTTGAATTCCCCATGTTTTCCCGGTGAACCCAATAACGCTTGAATCCAATTCTTATTGGGTTATATTTGGAAACCATACACGTAGTGGGATCAAACTCTTCCGACTTGAGTCTCATTCTTGTAAAAATAATAGGGTCATCTTTAACAAGTTTCCACCCTGAAAATGATGGTTTCACAACCCCAAGCTGCGCAATGGTAATGTCCCTCCCCTTGGCAGTTAGGGAGTCCATGAGGCAGGCATATATAGACATGGTTTGTTTGGAGCCTTCTTTCTATAAAGGGTATTCCGCACCAATAGGACGGGATTCGAGTATAGGTCCCATTGTGCCCTTTACCTTTAAAGGATCCAGAATGCCAATTCTTTCCTAGCAAATCAAACAAATCAAAATGAAAACAGGGGGTCATACCCAGTATAAGAGGTTACATATTCACTGCTGGAGGTTAGAATAGCAGTCCACAGATGTGTTTGTGCTTGGGGGAAACACTGGGTGTTGTCAGCAATACTCAGAGAAAAACAATTAAGTTCTGTAAAGCCTTAATTTTGAGGGATTTTCCGTCTTTCTGGGTGTCCATCTTTCCAGGATATGCTCAGGGAGGGCTTTTTTTTTTTACTTATGACTGAGGAATCCACGGCCCCCTCCCCACTATTTTAACTGCAGTTGGTGTTGTAAGTATCACTTGGTATGGGCCAGTCCACCTAGGTTCTAAGGTGTCAGGTTGGTGCTTCTTTACCCATGTCCAGTTTCCTGGTTGCACGTTGTTGGCTGCCTGTTCCCTTTCCCTTGGTTAGGCCCAAAATGAAGGTGTCAGAGCAGATGATTTGTCTCTCACCTGTTGCACAGCCTGCAGGCACTCGATGAGGGAATGATTAGTGACTTCCATTATTTCTACTTCCTTCAATCTTGGGAGGATTTGGGGAAGGTCGGCCAAACATAAATTCAAATGGGGACATGCTTTTCACATAGGGAGTGCATCAGACTTGAAGTAGGGCAAAAGGTAAAGTAAGGATCAACCCAGTTCTCGCCAGGTCCTAAATGCAACTTAACGAACAATTCCTTTAGGGTTCTGTTTATTTTTTTCTACTTGCCCTGAAGAGCTTCCAGTTACTATTTAGAAGCATTGCTAAGACTTTAGTAATTTGAGCAATAAATGTTGGCCCATTGTTGGACCCCAAGGTGGTGGGAAGGCCAAATCTAGGGACAATTTTAGTTACTAATAATTTACACACAGTGGCAGCAGTTTCCTTCTTGGTTGGGAAGGCTTCCACCCATCCAGAACAGGTGTCTACGAACACCAGCAAATATCAGTAGTCATACTTTCTAAATTTGATATCCATAAAGTCCACCTCCCAGAATTCTCCAGGACTACTACCTCAAGCTCGTGGTTGGGGTTGCTCCTTTTCTTTCTGGGGTTGTTTACCCGAGCACGGTGCAATCAACGGTGGGTGACATCTGCCACCCAGTGTCCAAGCCTGGGTATGTAAAAGTGCCTGAGAAGCAACTGAGACAGTTTAGAGAGGATCCCAAATGCATACCTTCATGTAGTCCTTGAGTCAGATCTCTCCCAGAGCTTCTGGCATGAATCTTCTTCCATCAGGATGGAGCAGCCACCCTGGATGCTCCCAGCCTTTTTGGCAGGCCAGCTCTTGGCTTATCTTTAGATCATTTTCTGAGTATGTAGGTTGTGGCTGTAACACTGGGGATGGCATGGTCACAGCCACTACCTTGGGGATTTGTGGTATAGTCCTGGCATTCGAGATCCACCGGTCCGGAGAACTGGTTAGGAGTGGTTCAACCATAGGTCCCCCTACCACAGCAATATCCTGTCCCAGTGTAAGCTTCCTAGCTTCTATGACTAGGATGGCCGTGGCAGCCACAGCTCGCATGCAGCTCAGCCATCCTGCAGCTACAGAGTCCAGTTTCTTTGAAAGATAGGTCACAGGTCTCTTCCATGGCCGCAAGTTCTCAGTTAGCACTTCTTTAGCTGTGCCTCTGGCCTCACATAGACAATTGGAAGGGCTTTGCTATGTCTAGTAGGGCAAGGGAGGTTGTCCATATGAGCGACTTTTTAAAGGATTCAAACGCTTGTTGTTCTACTTCAGTCCATTTAAGTTCTTTTTCCTTTCCCCAGTACTTGCATATAGGGGTTTCGTTGTTTTTGCAAATCCCAAATTCCACAATGGACAGTACCCCACAGTTCCTAGAAACTCTTGCAACTGCTTCTTCGTCTCAGGGACTGGGATTTTGAGGATCGCCTCAGTGCGACTGGGGGACAAGGTCCGTTTTCCCTCCTCCAGTTGGTAGCCTAGGTATACAGCTTTATGGACACACAGTTGGGCCTTTCTTGCAGATACCCTGTACCCCAATGGGCCAAGGACTATTATCAGGTCCTTGGTAGCCCGTTGGCATTCCTCCAGGGTTTTGGAGGCCAGGAGGAGGTCATCTGCATACTGGAGCAAGGTGGTTTGGGGGTGTTCCTCCTTGTGTCCCTGTAAGTCTTCACTGGGTTGATGTGCAGGGGACACAGGTATGGAGAACAAACCATCTTTAAGTCCAAAACAGTATAACAAATTCAGTTTGATGGGATAGTACTCAGGAGGATCTCAGGGTTTGGCACGTGGGGTGGCCAGTTTCTATCCTCTCATTTGCCTCTCTGAGATCCTGCACCGGTTGGAAGTCCTCAGTTCCCGGCTTCTGCATGGGCAGCAGGGGAGCATTCCATGTGGACTTGCAGAGGACCCAAATGCCTGTCCTCTTTAGTCTGCAAATGGGAACAGAAATACCCACTTTTGCTATCCAGGGAGTAGGGTTAGCTTGACACACCAATGTAGCTGAGCTCAGAAGTTGTACGACCCCAGGCACCTGAAGTTCAGAAAGGTCTGGCAGGTTGTTCTCTGCCCAAACAAAAGGAATATCTTTTAGTGATTTATCAAGAAGTTCCTTTGAGGAGGTCTCTTCTGCTCCTTGATAAAACACATATCACTCTGACATTGGAGTGGTGAGCAAAACTTTTGGCTTTTCAAGTTCAAGGGTTAAGGTGGTTGTAGCAGATGAGAAAGTAATTATGGCTGCCATTTTTCATAATAAGTCACGATCAATTAGGGGAAAGGGGCATTGAGGCATTACCAGGGTGAGCGTGTAACTGTATCTTGTGCTAAATCTGTTATTCTGGCCGTTGTCCATGGGTGTGCTTGGGTCTGCCCTGGGGCCCCTGTAATGAAAGCCTTTCCTTTTGACAAGGCACCTGTAGTCTTTTCTGAAACCAAGAAGGTGACCCCTTTGTCCACCTAGAAATTTACTGGCTGGCTCCCTACATGGAGAGTGAGCATGGGCTCTTTGGGGTCAAGTGAAACAGAGCCTGGACACCTTTATTCAGCTTCGAGCATTATTGTCTGTAGCTTCGATTTTTCTAGGCGAGGACTAGGCCCGTTCTCTCTAGTGGTGGCTCGTCCGCCTCTCCTGGGCTTTTCAAGGCACTGATTTTTCCAATGTCACTGTTTTGTATAGTAGGTACATGGATACTTCCTCAGGACTAGGCGAGTGAGAAGCGGGGTATTAGGGTTAGCCATTCTTAGTTGAACCAAAACTGCTCTGGTCGTTCTCGCAAGCCTTCTGAACACCCATTTCCTTCATGACATTCCCTTGGGCGACGTCTGCACAGCCTACCTCCCCAATATCAGCTAGTTCATTTACACTTCCTAGCTACTTTATTTTCTTTTCATGGTGGCTTCTGTCAGCCCCAAATGGCTTCACTCTTGTCAAAGCTGTTTCAGCTTTTCCCAGAGATCCTACACAGACTTCAGGTCACTATTGTCCCACCCCTGAGCCCTCCCTGAACATTCTACCCCTAGTAGAGGCACCAGGGGCATTTGGTCCCCGGGGAACTTACAAGCCTTTTACTCAAATGGAACCCGAGAAAATTAAAATTGACACAGGCAGTTACTGTACTTTTGATCCCTGTTGAATCCGCCTGTAGCATCCCAATATTACAATTTAACCCTATAACACCGAGCATGACCTTTCCCTAACATTTAGTCAAATGAATATAAATGTATATATATTGATAACTATGAAAGTAATGAATCAAAACGAAATTTTTTTTGCCCCAAAATTTAAAAGTGAGGCGTTATAGGGTTAAAAAGAAGGATGGTTCTTATCAGAGGGGCCAATGCCTTAGGATCATAAGTGAAGCGGTGATCCCACTGCACCCAGTAGTGCCCAAACCCTGGACCCCGCTAGGGGAAATTGTGAATGCTTTTACCCCTGTGCCGGTACTTAGAATGAACAAACACACACGCCTGATAATCCTAAGACTTTTTACTTACTTCCTGTGATACTCACCTACTTTCAAGGGACTCCCACCTCACAATCCTAGCCTTGTCTCAGTTAAACTGTTCACCATTTTGTGCGTTTGTTGGTTTTTCCAGAAGTTCTCAAGTTACCAAAGCCCCTAATCCAATTGTGCCAACTCCAGGACCACCATCTCCTGGACCACTTCAACCTTATCCATCCTAGCGCTGAATGGACAACCCCTCCCAGCAGAGCAGGAAGGGTGTGGACCCAAAGCCCGACTTCGCCCTTTTTGCCAGCAGGAAGTAGCTAGAGATGTCGTCGCCCAGTACCCCAAAGATTTGGGTCCACATCTCTTCAGGATGGAAATGTTAGGTAGCTAGCATAGGGACTGGGGTGTCCATTACACATGCTCAGATGGCCCAGTTAGCGGCCCAGGAAGGAGTGGCACACTGTGCGTGCTCAGAGGTCCAGGTTTCCGGCCAGGAAGGGCAGGTCCACCTGGGTGGGCGCTGCACCTGCATCGACCCACCTAGGCCAAGTATATTCAATTCAGCCACTAGGATCGACCAGGGTTGCCCACCACACCTCCCTAACGCTCCTAAACCTCCCTTGGATCACAAACCAGGCTTTGGCATGAATTCTTTCTCACGCAGAACCAAGGACCGAGGGATATCTGTCCCCAGAGAGATCTGACCAACCCAGGGAAGCTCTTTGGAGGCAGCAGGAGTGGACGTGAGTGGCTGGTGGATACTGTTCAGATCCATGGCTTTCTGCTTGGAAGGGTTTTTAGTCTTGGCTGACAGGATCAGAGGAGGTAGTATGTCTGGATCACATAGTATCCATGTCCACAAATGAGCTGCCCATTCCAAAGTCCTGACAGTGCCTTTGGAAAACACTGTGCTTTGGAATGTCACTCCTTGCAGAGGGCAGTGGGAGGGGCTGAGACCCAGGTATGCTGCCCCTTGCTCCCAGTTGCCGGTTTCTGGATCCTGATTATATCTCTCACAGGATCAGTTAGTGGGCTTGTTGTCTGCCTCAGGCTTTGTTCACCGAGGTCCTCCAGCTAGGTGGTGGTGTGTGTGCATGAGCAGAGGCTTCCTGCCAATCCCCCATGAGTTGAAGAGCTGCCCTGGTGTGGGCTCCGTGAAAGAGGTGCCCCAGACAGCAGGACTACACAAGAGGGTGGGCCCTGCAGGAACCGGAGGGCCATTCCCCCTGTGGAATGACCTCAGAGCCCCGCCTCTCTCACTGTCCAGCTGCCGGGGCTGTGGACCCTAAGCTTCATGCCCCACACAGGAATAGACACAGGGTGAGGCGACTGCAGCACCTGCTTTTGCTGGTCTAATCCAGCCTGAGATCATCCTAGCATCAACCCTCTGCCAGGGTCTTTTTTTTCTCTCCTTTTATAGGGGCTCATACAACAATAACCACAATACGTGCAAACATCACTGATATAAGGCACATTTGTACATTCATTGCCCTCATTATTCTCAAAATATCTTCTCTCCACCCAAGCCCCTGGCCTCAGCTCCTCATTCCCCTCGCCCCCATTCTCACTACCCCTCCTCATCAATCCTTCATCATTTACTAATTATTATTTTGTCATATCTTGCACTGTCTGATGTCCCCCTTCACCCCCTTTTCTTTTGAGGTTTTATGTAGATCCATGTCATCGGTTCCCCGGTGCCAACCTACCCTCCCTCCACCCTCCCAGCATCCCCATGCATAACACTGGTCCTAAAGGGCTCATCCACCTTGAATTCCCTGGGTTTCTAGTTCCTATCTGTCCCAGTGTACATTCTCTGGTCTAGTCAGATTTGTAAGTTATAATTGGGATCTTGATAGTGAGGGGAGAGGAAGCATTGAGGAGCTAGAGGAAAGTTGTGTTTCACCGTTGCTGTCTAGTACCCTGTGTAGGCATGTCTCTTCCCCAAGACCTTACTTAAGGGAATGTCCAGTGTACTGCAAATGGGCTTTGGCTCTGTACCCAGCATTCCCTGCTCATTCGCAATGAGATTTTTTTGTGCTGATGATGCCTGATCCCTTTGATACCTCGTGATCGCACAGGCTGGTATGCTTATTCCATGTGGGCTCTGTTGTTTCTGAGCTACATGGCCGCTTGCTTACCCTTCAGGCCTTTAAGACCTCAGACGCCCTATCTTTTGATAGCAGGGCACCATCAGCTTTCTTGACCACATTTGCTTATGCAACCGCTTAGACATCAGGGAACGTGTCGGGAAGGTGAGCATCATAGAATGTCAATGTAATAGAACAAGGTATTCTTGCAATGAGAGAGTCCTTGAGTGGAGGCCCAAAGGCCATCTGCTACCTTAATAGGAAACCTATAAAGATATGGACATAGGTGTATTTCCCCATGCTCACAGATAAATATATTTACATCTGTGCGTGCCTTTCTTTAGACCTCTATAACTGGCCCGTGCTTCCTAGGTCGCTCTGCTATTCCCTTTCATTTCCCTCTTGTGCCCACTGCCATGCTCAGTCTTCATTTGGGTTTCAGTAAATCCTCTTGGTTCCTTCACCCTTGATCACGCCCTACCAGGATTCCTACATCGCCCTCACCACGGAT
The DNA here is from genome assembly GCF_050624435.1 of Tenrec ecaudatus. NCBI lineage: Eukaryota > Metazoa > Chordata > Mammalia > Afrosoricida > Tenrecidae > Tenrec > Tenrec ecaudatus. Next base: position 251,742 of record NW_027459604.1, read on the forward strand.
TTGCATCCACTTGTTGTTCCCTTGTCTCTGGGTTTCTTGACATCACTCCCTTTCCCCCCAACTCCCTCTTTCCCGTGGCCCTCCCGCGAAGCGTTGGTCCCCTTTTTCTCTCCGGCAGATTGTGCATCCTGCATCTCATTTTAGACATACAGTAGAGGTAATAACATGCACAAACACAAGACAGAGCGAAAGCAAGCACCAAAAGAAAGGAAATAGCCAAAATCCAATGACCATCAAAGAAAACACAACTCCTCAAGAAAGGAAAGCTCGTAGTTAGTTCACGGACTGTTTGTTGGCCCTTAGCAGTGTTTTCCAGTCCAGTCTGTGCAGGCACCAAGTCCTGCCCCCAAAGTCCTCCTTTAGCATTCCCTGGTGACCTTGTTGCTCCACCTCCTTACTCTTCTGCTGCACCCCCTTAGTGCTATGCCTCGGTGTGGCGGGATCCGTTCCCGCACTGTGTCTCCAGTGTTGTCCCTTCTAGGGCTATGGGTCTTTGAGGGACGTCGTGTCTCATCTTGGGCTGGCCATGTGGTCTTCTGTGTGGACTGTCTTCTCTGAGTGGGAACATCATCCTCAAGGCCTGGTGGGCCAGGATGTGCTCCATTCTCCCCTCCTCCCCCTTCGTCTGCTCCGTATTCTCCATCAGATATGTCCCTCTCCCAGAGCTGCAGATATAGTGCCATCCTATGAAAAAACATATTTGGGTGTGGGACATGGGCATGGGTGGGGGGAGGATCTGCTCAGATCTTTCGAGGGTCCAGGAGAGGGTGACTACTCAGCTGGGCACAGGCATATGGGGCTCTGAGCTCTGGCTCCAGACACTGGTTGGGAATGTGGCTTTGTTGTTAACCAGTTGTGTTCCAGTTGGTCAGTACCTGTGTCTTTTTGAGTGAGTTTTCTCATCTGGAAAGTAAAGGTATTCCAGGGTCTAGTGTCCCATGTCACTAAGTGATCAAGAGGGGTTAACCCGAACCTGATTCAAACCATGTGGACATGTCAGGTGCATTCTAGATCTGGGGTGGCGATTCAGAGTCCAGGACAATGATAATGTCCAAGAGGTGATATAGGTGGCTTCGTATTGATACGGGAAGCCCACTGTGGAGGTTTTGTCCTTCCGCTGATGGCCACTTCAACTCCTGCTAAAAGAGTTTCACTGGCTCAACAGCCGAACCGGGAGCCAGTGCCATGAAAACCATGTGGCTAACTGGGACATAGGGCAGAGAGACATTTTTTACCTTGATGGCTTGGGAAGCCCCCCAATCTCCATGCAAACCTTCTGGTGTGAGTACTTTGGAAGCAATCATAGGCTGACAGTAATTCCGATCTTTCCTTTGACAATGTGTCCGTTCTCTTTTTTGAACCTGAGAAGATGGCCCCTGTGTCCTCCAAGACATTTCCTGGCTGGCCCCCAACTTGGACAGTTAGCACGGGATCCTGGGGGCCAGTGAAACAGAGCCCTGAGACATTCCTTCAGCTTCCTCAAGCGCTATTGTCACTCACTTGGGTTTTTCTAGGCGAGGACGAGGCCCGTCCTCTCTAGTGGAGGTTTGTCCGTCTCTCCTGGAGTTTTCAATGCAATGTTTTTTCCAATGTCTGTCTCTTCTGTAGTAGGCACCTGGATCCTTCCTTCCTCAGGGCTTGGCGGTGCCACAGGTCAGTCTCTCCGTGAGTGGGCCATGATCTCTTTTTCTGGGTCTCTGTTGTGTCTCATGGCAATTCCTAGTATTTTAGCTATTTCTTTGTCTCTGTCGTGGTAGGGTCATCTGTGTTGTGATACACCCAATAAGACACTTCTACCAAATCACGAAGATTGTTCCCTTCAAATGCTTCCCATTTCTTTTCCATGTCTGAGGCAGGCTGAGTAATAAAGGCAATACTTATTTCCCTCTTGTTCTCAGGGGCCTCTGGGTCCTTTGGGGTACAAAGAACGCAGGCTTCCATCAGCCACTCTAAAAAGGCAGGCAGGCAGGCAGGCAGACATTCGCTTGTAGGCGCCTGAAAATTCTCACTGACCTTAGATAAATACATAGGTTTCCTAGTTGTCCTGCGGAGGCCCTGCAAGAGAGACTGGTGATACCTGGCTAAGCCCTCGGGGCCTTAATGGGAGTTTGGGTCCCACATTATTCGTGGAGTGGTAAAAAGAGTTTCTCTCCACTGGGGAGTGCCCGCTGGCTGACCATCAGTTCTATTGACTGCTTTCTGGGCCTCTCTCTGGAAGGGCTCGCATTCCTCTGCTGGGAACAGCACCTGCAGAAGTGGCTGGCACTTGTCTGAGGTGGGCTGATGCATGTGGAAAAGCTAGTCTAGCAAAGAAATCAGACCTTGTGGTTTCTCAGACAGGGGGTTTTGTTTATTCCAATTATGCAATCCTGGGGGAAAAAATGGGACATAGACCCAAAGAGGGACTCTTGGGTTTTCCCCAGGTGTTTGGGCTGCTTGGCGTAAGCAGAGAATGCTGCTGACCAGTGATCCTTCTTGGGGGATGGAGAGGATATGCCAACCCTAGTGCACGTGTTGCGGGGTGACTTTAAAAGAAGTGGTATTTCTCTTCCTTTTGCCCCCATGAACTGATAGGCAGGCAGCGGTCACAATGGGTCTTAAGCCAGCTCTCCCGCTCTTGAGTTGTCCTGCAAAGTGGGATAAAGAGGACGGGGATGGGGAGGGGAGGGGAGGGACAGCCTCCACTTTGGTGGCTTTAGGAATTTGGACCGGTTGTCTTTCCTGGTCATGCTATGTTTCGTGAAATCTTGGAGAAAAGAACCCATTCTGTTGGAGGGAGTAAGTCTTTTATATATGCTGGCCTACTAGTGGCCCTGTAAAGTCACACATCAATTTTATCGAACCCTCACCCTCAACCTCACCCTCACCCTCACCCTCACCCTCACCCTCACCCTCACCCACCCCCTCAGACCCACCCCCCTAACCCTCACCCTAGCCCTAACCCCCACCCCCCTCACCCAAACCCTAACCCTAACCCTAACCCTAACCCCCACCCACCTCAACCTAACCCTAACCCTAACCCTAACCAACACCCCCCTCACCCTCACCGTAACCCTAACCCTAACCCCCACCCCCCTCACCCTAACCCTAACCCTAACCCCCACCCCCTCACCCTAACCCTACCCAAACCCTAACCCCCACCCCCCTCACCCTAACCCTAACCCAACCCCCACCCCCCTCACCCTAACCCTACCCTAACCCTAACCCCCACCCCCCTCACCATAACCCTAACCCTAACCCTAACCCCCACCCCCCTCAC